>NC_037599.1:23475283-23731094 GCF_003073045.1 Pomacea canaliculata | reverse complement strand
GGCAAGGGAATCACCCCCGTGCAAGGGGTGGGGGGTCGCCACAATCCTTCGCCTTTCTAATTCTGTATCAAGCGTCAACACGACTTCGTAGCGCACTAGAGCCCATCCAAGTCATCATATCTATTGGCGCTCTCAGTAGGCTCAATAACCCGTGCTGATCTTCTCGCATCTTACCCAAGAGATCGCTATTCCAGGGTGAGTCAGCACCAGCTGTCTTACATGGCGGGACACCCGCCCCGGCCTGCAAGGCGGAGTGCTGGATCGGCACCAAAGCTCCTCTACTGGCTAAGAACACGCCCGGCTGCAGGGGTGTCGGCCCAGCTTTTTCTGGCAAGGAATCACCCGCCCCGGCTGCAAGGCGGGTGGGTGGGCATGGCAACCAGCTCTTTATGGCAGGGAACACCCCCCTGCAAGCTGGGTGGGGTCGGACCACTTTCTACTGGAGGAAACCGCCGGCTGCAAGGCGGCGGGTGGCACGCTTTCTTACTGGCAGAACACCAGCCCCGTGCAACGGGGGCGCACCAGCTTTATGGCAGACACCGCGCTGGCAAGGCGGTGGTGTGGACCAGCTTCTTACTGGCAGGAACACCGCCGCTGCAAGGCGGGTGTGCTGCACAGTTTCGTTACGTGCAGAACCCGCCCCTAAGCGGGGTGTGGCGCACCACTTTCTTATGGCAGGGAAACGCCCCCGCTGGCAAGCGGGTGGATGTCGGCACCGCTTTCTTACTGGCAGGACACGCCCCTGCTGCAAAGCCGGGGTGTCGGCACAGCCTTATGGCCAGAACACCCGCCCCGGCGCAGGGGTGTGGGGGCACAGCTCTTTACTGGCAGGAACAGCGCCGCTGGCAAAGCGGGGGAGTCGGCACAGTCTTTATGCAGAACACCGCCCGGCTGCAAGCGGTGTGGTCGCACCCTTCTTATGGCAGAACACGGCCCCGCTGCAAGGGTGTGGTCGCACGAGCTTCTTTAGGGCAGAACACGCCCGCTGCAAGCGGGTGGTGGTCGCACGCTTTTACTGGCAGAACACCCCGGTCAAGGCGGTGGGTGGGTCGCAAGCTTTCTTTACTGATGAACACGCCCGCTGCAAGGCGGGTGGTGTAGGCACCAGCTTATACCTTACCTCAGCCACGAAACACAACCCCAAAAAACCGCTAACACTAAACCCCGCCGAAACTTGCGCAATATACAGACACACGGTCAACTCAATAATAAACACCAGCCCATACAGTCCAAACGTACGCCAGAAGACACCGCCCGGCTGCAAGCGGTGTGGTCGCACCAATTCTACTTTAACGCAGGAACCACCGCCCCGCTGCAACTAGCGGGGGCTGTCGACGCCACCAGCTTTCTATACTGGCAGACACCGCACGCTGCAAGGCGGGTGGTGGGTCGCAACAGCTTTCGTACTGTGCAATAACCGCCACCGCAATGCGCGGGGGTGGTAGCACCAGCTTCTTACTGAGAACACCGCCCGGGAAGCGCCCGTGGGGTCCCCACACCACCAGCCCTACCTTTACTGGCAGAACCCCAAGGTCAAGGCGGCCTGGCAATGGTCTAAACAAAAACGCAGCACCACTTATGGGAGGAACAACGCCGAAGGCGGTGTGGCGCACCAGTTTCTTACGGGCGGAACACGCAGCTGCAAGGCGGGGTGGTGGACGCTTCTTACTGGAGGGACACCGCCCAGCTGCAAGCGGTGGGGTCGGCACAGTTCTACTGGCAGGAACCCGCCCGCTGCAAGGCGGGGGGTCCACGGCACCATCTTTACTGGCAGGAACAACCGCACCGTCTGCAAGGCGGGTGTGTGTCAGCAGTTCTTGTACTGGCAGGAAACCCGCCCGTCAAGCGGGGGGGGGCGGCACAAGCTCTTACTGCAGGAAACCCCCGCGCAAGGCGGGTGGTGGGCGCACCAGTCTTTAACTGGGCAGGAACACCGCCCGCTGAAAGGGGGTGGTCGCACCAGCTTTTCGTACTGGGCAGTAACAACCGCCGGTGCAAGGCGGGGTGGGTGCACAGTTTCTACTGGGCAGGAACACCGCCCGGCTGCAATGCGGGGTTGGTGCCAGCTCTTACTGAGAGGAACACCGCCCGGCGCAAGCGTGGGGCGGCACCAGCTTATGGAGAACACCGCCCCGCGAAGGGGGTGGTCGACCAGCTTCTTTACTTGCAGGAACACCGCCCCGGCCTGCAAGGGGTGGTGGGTCGCACAGCTTCTTTACTGGCAGGTAACACGCCTCAGCGTGGTGGTCGCACCAGCTTTCTTACGGATGAACACGCCCGTGCAAGGGGTGTGGTCGGCACCAGCTTCTTTACGCAGACCCGCCCGGCTAAGCGGGTGGCACAGCTTTCTTTACTGAGACACGCCCCGGGGAAGCGGGTGGGTGGCGACCGCTTTCTTACTAGACACCCCCGCGCAAGGCGGTGGTGGCGGCACAAGCTTTTACGCAGAACACGCCCCGCTGCAAGGGGTTCGCCACAGCTTTCTTATGGAGAACACCGCCGCTGCAAGGGGGTGATGGCGACCATTTCTTTTACAGCAGGAAACACGCCCTGCCACCACAAAGGCCGGAGTGCCCTGAGGTACAACAGGAACAGAAACAAAGCCTCATCACTTACTAAGCAGAAACACCGCGGCGCACGGGGGGTGGGCACCACTTTCTTTATGGGCGCAGAAACCCCGGCGCAAGGCGGGTGGTCGCACCAGCTTCTTTATGGCAGAACACGCCCGCTGCAAGGGGGTGGGTGGGTCGGCAGAGCTTTTTACTGGCAGAACCCCCCGGCTTGCAAGGGCGGGGTGGTCGGCACCAGCTTCGTTACGAGGCGGAATCACCCCGCTGCAAGGTGGGTGTCGGCACCAGCTTACTGGCAGAGCACCGCCCGGCTGCAAGGCGTGGGGGGCGCACACTTCTTACGGGCAGAACACCCCCGTGAGCGTGTTGGTCGCACCAGCTTTCTAGGAGAACACCCCCGCTGAAGCGGGTGGTGGCGGCACCAGCCTTCTTTACGGAGGAAACCCCCGTGCAAGCGGGGCTGGTGCGGCACAGCTTTAACGAGGAATACCCGCCCGGCGGGAGGCGTGGTGCACACGCTTGTTATCCAGGCCAAAACCCCGACTGCAATGGGTTGGTGGCATGGCAGAAGGAAGGGGGGTCGCACAGGCCTTTCACGTGCAGGAAAGCCGCCGCTGCACAGGCGATGGGTCTTGCACCAGCTTTCTTACTGCAGGATCCAGGCTGTGGGCTTCTTATGGCAGTCACGACCGCTGCAAGCTGGTGGGTGGTCGGCCGCACATACACACTCGTATGATCAACCACGCCTCACGAGAGTGGGATAATGGGTTCCGCAAATTGTGTGGTGGAAGAGCCCATAATCTCCGCAGGCCTGGTGTAGCAACACTGGGACGTCAAGCCGCAAGACCATCTCAAGAGCACACCCACCGGGGTGGGTGCAACCCCAAGAACCAAACCCAAGAAAACAACGAGGGCGCACAGGCACCGGCTTATACGAAGGAAAGAGCACACCGGGCTGCGCGAACGCGCTGGTGGGAGGTGCACACTCTCATGTAAACCTGGGGGCACCATTCTTTTACTGGGGCAGGAACACCGGCTCAAGGGGGGTGGGTATGGGGTGTTTCTATGGTCACCAGCTTTTACACGTGGGGCCCCAAGAGGCACCACCGCCCGGCTGCGAAGGCGAGTGCACACTTCCTACGACGCAGGAACACCCCCGTGTGAACGGGCTGTCAGACCAGCTTTCTTTACACTGGGCAAGAGCACCGCCCCGGCTGCAAGGACGGGTGGGGGGTGGGGGAGTCGGCCTAGCCACCTTTCCATACACTGGCAGCGCACTACCCCGCCCCGTTCAGCTGGCCAGGCCGGGGTGGGGGTGGGGATCACACCAGCTTTTCAACTTGGGGCAAGAGACACCGCCCGGCTGGATGCGGCCAGTGGTTTGGTCCGTCGCACCAGCTTTGTTTAGGCCGGGGCAATTAAGAAACACCGCCCGCGCAACGGTGGAACGACGCGTGGAGAACTGCAACGGTGGCGCATAAAGCAGCTTCTTTACCATGTGGCAAGCGGGAAGGTCGCACTACACCGCTGCAAGCGGTGTGGCTGACCAGCAAACACCCCCTGGCTGCAAGCAGGCCGCACAGTGGGCTGCGTCGGCACCCCATCTTGGGCGGATTGCCGCGCAAGGCGGGGGTGGGTGCACCAGCTTCTTCACTGGAAAACACCGCCCGGCTGGAAGGAAGGTGGGTGGGTCCGGTCACTAAGCTTTACACTGGGCAAGCACCACCCTCCGGCGCAAGGCGGGGAGGTGGGGTGGGTCCGTCTCGGCACCAGTTATTCACCATCCATTTACGGAGCAATGCACCGGCAAGCCCGCCCATGGTCGTGGAAGGCACTGGGTGGTGGGTCACGAGGCACCCGCTTCTTACCACTGGGCAAGAGCACACCCCCGGGGCCCTGGCAAAGGCGGGGGTGGGGGGTCTGGCTACACCCATTTTACCATGGGCAGGCAAGGTCGGCACCGCCCGCGAGGCTGGCAAGGCGGGTGGGGGGTCGGCACCATTGCTTTCGTTACCACTGGCAAAAAGAGGACCCACCGCCATGGCGCTTGCAAGGAGCAGGGTGGGTGGTGTCGGCACCAAGCTTTCCACCACATCTGGGCAGAGACACACCCCGGCTGGGAAGGTCAGGCGGGGTGGGTCGGGTCCCAGCTTACCACTGGCAGAAACACCGCTCTGGCTTGGACAGGCGGTGGTGGGAGTCGGCACCAGCTTACTTACCTGGAGAACACCCGCGCCTGCTAGGCAGGCCGGGTGAATCTCTTTCATGTGGCCACCAGCATTTCACCAACTGGGCAGAACCAGCCCGGTGCAGGGTGGGTGGTCGGGCACCAGCTCTCTTACGGCCAGGAACACCGCCCTGGGCTGAAGCGGAGTGGGTGAGGGGGTCTACTGGGTCAATCTCCAGCATTTACCAACTGGTGCCGACATTGAACACCCCCCCGCTTCGCAGCGCGTGAGTGCTGGGGTACTCGGAAGCTTTCTCTATCGGGCAGGAATCACGCCGTAGACAAGGAGCACAGCTTTAAAGGAGATGGGAAGCACACCACCAGACATTCTTTACTGCGAGAACACCCGACAAAACAACAACACCACACGGAGACACAACAGGACACCAACCACACAAAGACTCAGGGGAGGGAACTGAGAATCACGTCAAAAAATGCACCCAGCTGGGCCTATAATCCAAGAAACAAATACCCAACCACAACAACACCCCCGAATAGCAAGCGAGAAGGATGGCTGGCAGCATAAAGGACCCAGGCGTCGTGCGTTTCGAGCAAAGTCAACACCGCCAACAGCTAGCAAAAGGCAGGATTAGCCGACTAGCGTGGGGTGTCGCACCAGGTCTTAGGCAGGAACACGCGGCTGCAAGCGTGGGGTAGCATTCGCTTCTGGGCCCGCTTCGGCTGCAAGAGCGGTGCGGCGGTCCGGCACCAGCTTTCCGACCTGGCATGGCAAGAGCACCACTCCCCGGCTGCAATAGCCGGGTCGGAGTGGAAGTGAAAACTTGGGTCCCTACGCACAGCACCATCTTCTCTCTCACTGCAACAATACTGCTTTAACCACAAAAACACCGAGCAATACAATAAAGGGTGTGGGAGACACCCACCTTTCTTTTACTGGGAGGAACACCCCGCTGCAAAAGGTGGAGTGGGCGCAACAGTTTCTTATGGCAGAACACGCCCGGCTGCAAGGGTGGGTTGGACATTGTCAACTTCAGCTGCTTACTGACCGCGCGGCTCAAGGGAGGGTGGTGACATCAGTTTCTACTGGCTTAAAAGATTGCCCGCTGAGTGGGCACCTTTCCTGGGCAGGAACACCGCCCGGCTGAAGGGGTGGCTGACAAGCTGCTACGCCAGGTCAGGAAGGCGGGGTGGTGGGTCTTATCCGGCACCAGTTTTACGATGGCGAAATCCAACTGGGTTCAAACAAGTTTACCCACCCCGCCCTCTGCAAGCCAATTGGGGTGGGCAGCCCGGGTTGGTATATAATGGGTGTCGAACACCGCACTCTGGGCAAGGCGGGGTGCCAGCTTTACAGCGTTACTGGGCAAGAAGCACCGCCCCGGCTGGTAGGCAAGGCGGGGGTGGTGGGTCCCCATGGGACTTACAGTTTCTTCGGCAGAACACCATGGGCTAAGAGCATGGCAGAAGCCCGCTGCAAGCGGTGGGTGTGGTCCCTGCACGGCACAGCCTCTCTCAGAGACCATTTACTTGGGAGCAAGAGCAGCACCGCCCGCTGAAGGCAGGGGTGGGTGGGTCAGGCACCAGCTTTACCAGCTGGCGGCAAGAGAACACCGCCCCGGCAAGCAAGCAGGTGGGTGGCGGTCGGCACCAGCTTTACCACTGGCAAGAACATCACCACCGCGCTGGTGCAAGGCGGGGTTGTCGGCACCAGCTTTACCACTGGGCAGAACACCGCCCTGTTGCCTAAGGAGGGTGGGTGAGGTCGGCACCAGCTTTTACCACTGGCAAGGAACCACCGCCCGGCTGCAAGGGCAGGGTGTGGTGGGTCAGCACAGCTTTAACCACTGGAAAAGAAACACCGCCCTGGCTGGAAGTGGGTGGGTGCGGCACCAGCTTCTACTGGGCAGAGACACCCGCCTGCTGAAGGCGGGTGGGTGGGAGTGCGTGGGCACAGCTTTACCAGGCAAAGTGCAGAACACACACTGCAAGAGCGGGGTGGGGTTGGGTCGGCACCAGCTTCTACCACCGGCAGGTGAAGGGCAGGGGTGTGTGGGTCAATTTACAATGGGCAGAAAACACCGCCCGGGCTGGAAGGCTGAGTTGGGGTCGGGTACCATTGCACGTTACACTGGGCAAGAAACACTGGGTGGGTGGTCAAGCACCAGTCCAACTGTTTGCAGGAGCTGGCAGATTGCGTGTGTGAAAGGTCTGGGCGACAGGTTCTGGAAGGAACACCCGCACCAGATTTACCACTGGGCAAAGAGTTGGTGGTCGCACACCCCGGGCTAGGAACACGCCCTGGCTGGAAGGCAGGGGGTGGGTCCGGCACCGCTTAGGCGGACACCGCCCTGGCTGGAGCAAAGGCGGTGGGTGGGTGCCCAGCTTTACCAGAACCGTGGGCAAGAAGGGCACACCGGCTCAGAAGTGGGTGGGCGGCACCAGCCTTTACCACTGGGCATAGAAAACCGCCCTGGTGCTGCAAGCGGGGTGGGTGAGGTCTGGCACCAGGCTTTTACCACTTTGGCACTGCACACCGCCCTGGCTGCAAGGCAGGTTGGGTGGGTCTCCCACCCAGCTTTACCACTGGCACGCCACCGCCCCGCTGGCAAGGCGGTGGTTGGTGGGTCGGCACACGGCTTTCTTATGTGGCCTACTGGAACAAAGAACACCGCCATTGGCTGGAATGGCAGGTGGTGGGGCGACACCAGCTGGCAGAGGAACACCGCCTGTCTGCAAGGCAGGTTGGTGGTCGGCACCAGCTTTACCACTGGGCAACACCGCCCTGGCTGGGAGGCAGGTGGGTGGGGTCGGACCCCGACTTACCACTGGGCAAAGACACCACCCTGGCTGCAGGCAGGTGGGTGGATCGCACCAGCTTCTTTACTGGGCAGAACACGCCGGCGAAGGCGGTGGGTGGTCGGGACCAGCTTTCTAGGCAGGAACACGCACCGGCTGAAAGGAGCGGTGGGTGGGTCTCGGCACCAGGCCCTACTTACTGGCATTAAGAACACCGCCCGGCTGCAAGCTGGAGTGGTGGGCGGCACCGCTTTACCACTGGCAGGAACACCCCCTGGTGGCAAGCGGGCAAGACCACCCTGCTGCAAGGCGGGGTGGTCAGGTGCAAAGCGGGTAGGTCGCACCAGCTCTTACACGGGCAAGAGCATTGCATCCCGCCCTGGCCGGACTGGAACAATGGCGGCTGGTGCGGTGCCCGGCACCAGCTTTCTTTACCACACTGGGCAAGAACAGCGCCGCCCATGGCTGGAAGACCGGCATGGATGGGTGGCACAGCCACTGGCAGAACACCGCCCGGCTGGGCAGCGTTGGGTCGGCACCCAGCTTGTACCCACTGGGCCAGGAGACACCCGCCTGCTGGCAGGCGGGTGGCGTTGGCAGTTGGGTGGGGCGCACAGCTTACCACTGCGCTCGGGCTCACCATCTCCCGCTGGCAAGAAGCACGCCCTGCAAGGGAGGGTGGGCGGTCGGCACGCACCAGCTTTACCACTGGGCCAAGAACACCGCCCATGGCGGCTGAGCAAGGAGTGGGTGGGTCGCACCAGCTTGTACCACTGGGCTAAGAAACACCCGCCCGCTGGAAGCAGGGTGGTCCACCCGGAAGAACACCGACCCCAGCAGGCGGGTGGGTGGGTCGGCACCACGGCCTTTTACCACTGCGCAACACCACCGCCCCGGCTGCCAAGGCGGTGGTGGTGGGTCGGCACCAGCTTTACCAGGGCAAAAGAGCAATCACGCGCCCTTGCTGCAGCGGGGGTGGGTGGGTCGGCACCAGCTTTTCTCCACTGGCAGAACACCCCGCCCTGGCTGGTGCAGGCGGGGTGGGGTCTTAGGCCAAGACACCGGGGCTGAGAAGGCTTTTGGGTTCCGCACCAGGCTTACCACTGGCGAGAACACCGCCCCGGCTGCAAGGCGGGTGGTCTGGCGCGTTGGGTCACAGGCACAGCTTTTACTCAACTGGGGCTGCCTTGGTTCATTGGTTTTTGGCACCAGCTTACCCACTCGGTCAGAGCACGCCCCCTTCTGCAAGCGGGGGTGGGGGGACAAAGGAGTGGTGGATGGGTCAGGGCCCAGCCTCTCTTACCAAATGGGCAAGAACACCTCCCCTGCTGTGGGTGACCAGCAGCTGGGGCAAAGAGTGGGTGGGTCGGCACCAGTTTACCACTGGCAAAGAAAACCCGGCTGCTAAGAAAGGTGGGTGGGTCGGCATCCAGCATTTACCAACTGGGCAAGAACAGCACCCTCCTGCTGCACGGCAGTGTGTGGGTCGGCACCATCCAGCTGCTACGGCCCATTGGTGGCTGGAAGGAGGGGCGGTGCCTGGCTGTTCGGCACCAGGCAATGCTTGGTGGTCCACCGAGGCTTTCCGCACTGGGATCAGGCGGGGGTGGATGGGGTCTAGCACTGTGGGAGGAGTTGTGCGTCGGCACCTGGGCGCAATGGCAGGGTACTGGAGCAGGAACCACTTTACCACTGAGGCAAGACATGCCCTGGCTGGAAGCGGCAGATGGTGGGTGGGTCGGCAGGGACCAGCGTTCTTACCACTGGGCAAGAACACGCCCCGGCTGCAAGGCGGAGTGGCGTGGTTCGGCAAGCTTACTTACTGGCAGGAAAACCGTCCCGGCTGCACGAAGGGCAGGGGTGGGTGGGGCGGGACAAGCTTTACACTGGGCGAAGAACACCGCCGGCTTGCCAAGGTCGGATGGTGGTCTGTCGCACCGCTTTACCCACATGTGGAAGGAAACCACACGCCGGGGTGTGGCACCAGCTTGGGCGTGCAGAACGGCACCAGCATTTTTGGTGCAAGAGCACGCACCGCCCGGTCCGGCACCCAGGCTTTACCAACTGGCAAAAACACCGCTTGGTGGCTCGGCACCAGCTTTCTTACGGCAGGAACACCTCCCCTGGCTGCAAGGGGGTGGGTGGGCGCACCAAGCTAGTCTTAGCCACATGGGAAGAACACCCCGCCCCTGCAGCGGTGGGTGGTCGGGCAGCTTTACCACTGGGCAAGGAGCATGTGGTGGTCGGGCACCAGCTTTTTTACCAACTGGGCAGGACACCGCTCGGCTGCAAGCAGGGGTGCTGGTCGCACCCAGCTTTCTTGACTGGGCAGAACATCGCCGGCTGCAAATTGGGGGTGGGTGGGTCGCAGCTGCAAGAGGACACCGCCCGGCTGGAAGGCAGGGGTGGGTGGGTTTCTGCACCAGCTTTACCATGGGCAAGGAACACCGCCTGGCTGCAGGCCCCGCCAGGTGGGTGGGTGGCCGGCAACAGCTTTACTGGGTGGGGGCACACCGCCCGGCTGGAAGGCAGTGGGTGGGTCGCTTACAACTGGAAGGCAGGGTGGCGGTGGCAAGCAAGAACAAGCCCTGGCTGGAAGGCAGGGTGGGTGGGTCAGCACCAGCTTACATGGGCAAGAACACCGCCCTGGCTGGGTGGGGTCGGCCGCCAATGGCAGGGTGGGTGGGTCCATGGCACCACTTTCCACTGGGCAAGAACACCGCCAAAGCATGGCTGGTGGCACCAGCGCAGGGCTGCAAGGTGGGTCGGCACCAGCTTTACCACTGGGCAGAAGAGCACTGGGCAAGAACACCCCCCCTGCTGGAAGCGGCGGGTGGGTGGTCGGCACCAGCTTTACCACTGGGCAAGAACACCGCCCTGGCTGGAGGCAGAGGGGTGGGTCGGCACCAGCTTTAACACTGGCAGGAACACCGACCTGGGTGAAGGCGGGTGGTGTGGGTCGGCACCAGCTTTACCACTGGGCAAGAACACCGCCCTGGCTGAAGGCAGGTGGGTGGGTCGCACCGCTTTACACTGGGCAAGAACACCGCCCTTGGCTGGAAGGCAGGTGGGTGGTCGGCACCGCTTTACACTGGGCAAGAACCACGCCGGCTGGAAGGCAGGGGGGTCGGCACCAGCTTTACCAGCTCACTGTGGATGGGTCAGCACAGCTTAACTGGGCAGACCCGCCCTGGCTGTCAAGGCAGGGTGGGTGGGTCGCACCAGCTTTATGGGCAAGAACACCGCCCTGGCTGGAAGGCCAGGTGGGTGGGCACCAGTCCCTTTCTTACTGGGCAGACACCGCCCCCTGGTGGACCAGCTGGGCAAGGGGTGGAAGCCAGAGGAACTGGAAGCCGTGTACCACTGGGCAAGAACACCGCCCGGCTCAGGCAGGTGGGGCTGGGTCGGCACCAGCTTTACGGGCAGAACACCGCCTGGCTGCAGGGGTGGTGTGGTCGCACCAGCTTTTACACTGAGCAAGAACACGCCCTGGCTGGAAGGCAGGGTGGTGGTCGGCACCCAGCTTACCAGGGCCAAGTCGGTGGAGCACCAGCTTTACCACTGGGCAAGAACCCGCCCTGGGAGGGGTGGGTGGCCCAGCTTTCGCACTGGCAAGAACACCGCCGGGTGCAAGGCGTGGGTGGTATGGGTCGGCACCAGCTTCCCTGGGCAAGAAGACCGCCCTGGCTGGACAAGGCAGGTGGTGTGGTCGGCACCAGCTTTACCACTGGGCCAAGAACACCGCCCTTGGCTGGCGCAGGTGGTGGGTTGGTCACCAGCGTTACCATGTGGAAGCTTTACAGGGAACACCGCCCTGGCAGGTGGGGTCTGGCAACAGTTTACGGGCATGGGCCACAAGAACACCGCCTGGCTGGACGGCCACCAGGCTTTCGACCACTGGCAAGAACACCGCCCTGGCTGGAAGGCAGGGTGGGTGGTCGGCACCAAGCTTTAACCACTGGGCAAGAACACCGCCCTGGCTGGAGCCGGGTGGTGGGGAGTCGGCACAGCTTTACGCACTGGGCAAGGAAGACACCGCCTGGCTGGAAGGGGGCTGGGTGGGTCGGCACCAGCTTTAACCACTGGGCAAGAACACCGCCCTGGTCTGGAAGGGGGTGGGTGGTGTGGGTCGGCACAGCTTTACCACTTTACGGGCAAGAAATCACCGCCCTGGCTGGAAGGCAGGGTGGGTGGGTGGCACCAGCTTTACCACTGGGCAAGACACCCGCCCTGGCTGCAGCAGGGTGGTGGGTCGGCACCAGCTTTCCTACGGGCAAGAAAGAACAGCCCTGGCTGGAAGGCAGGGTGGTGGGTCGGCACCAGCTTTACCACTGGGCAAGAACACCGCCCTGGCTGGAAGGCAGCGGTGGGTGTGGTCGGCACCAGCTTTACCACTGGGCCAAGGAACACCGCCTGGCTGGAAGGCAGGGTGGGTGGGTCGGCACCAGCTTTACCACTGGGCAGAACACCGCCCTGCGGAAGGCATGGAAGGCACGGGTGGGGTGGCGTCGGCACCAGCTTTGTGGGCACAGCACCATGCAAGGGGAGTGGGGTCGACGGCCAGCTTACCAGGAAAGAACACCGCCCTGGCTGGAAGGCAGGGTGGTGGGTCGGCACAGCTTTACCACTGGGCAAGAAGACACCGCCCTGGCTGGAAGGCAGGGTGGTGGGGTCCACAGGCACCAGCTTTACCACTGGCAAGAACACCGCCCTGGCTGGAAGGCAGGGTGGGTGGGTCGGCACCAGCTTTACCACTGGGCAAGAACACCGCCCTGGCTGGAAGGCAGGGTGGGTTGGTCGGCACCAGCTTTACCACTGGGCAAGAACACCGCCCTGGCTGGAAGGCAGGGTGGGTGGGTCGGCACCAGCTTTACCACTGGGCAAGAACACCGCCCTGGCTGGAAGGCAGGGGACACCCCCTGGGTGGGTCTGGCACCAGCTTTACCACTGGGCAAGAACACCGCCCTGGCTGGAAGGCAGGGTGGGTGGGTCGGCACCAGCTTTACCACTGGGCAAGAACACCCGCCCTGGCTGGAAGGCAGGTGGGTGGGTCGGCACCAGCTTTATGGCTGGGCAAGCCACCGCCCTGGCTGGAAGGCAGGGTGGGTGGGGTCGGCACCCAGCTTACCACTGGGCAAGAACACCGCCCTGGCTGGAAGCAGGGGTGGGGGTGGCACCAGCTTTACCACTGGGCAGACACCGCCCTGGCTGAAGCAGGGTGGGTGGGTCGGCACCAGCTTTACCACTGGGCAAGAACACGCCCCGCTGCAAGGGGGTGTCGCGCCCAGCTTCTTTACTGGCAAGGCGGCGGTGGTGGGTACACGGCACCAGCTTTACCACTGGGCAAGAACACCGCCCTGGTGGAAGGCAGGGTGGGTTGGGTCGGCAAGCCAGGCTGCAGGCGGGGGGTGGTTCGCACCACTGGGCAAGAACACCGCCCTGGCTGGAAGCAGGGTGGTGGGTCGCACCAAGCACCAGGCTTTACCACTGGGCAAGAAACACCGCCCTGGCCTGGCGGAAGGCAGGGTGGGTGGGTCGGCACCAGCTTTACCACTGGCACCAGACACCGCCTGGCTGGAAGCAGGGTGGTGGGTCGGCACCAGCTTTTTCCACTGGGCAAGAAACACCGCCCTGGCAAGGCAGGGTGGGTGGTCGGCACAGCTTTACTGGGCAAGAACACCGCCCTGGCTGGAAAGGCAGGGTGGGTGGGTCGGCACCAGCTTTCCACTGGGCAAGACACCGCCCTGGCTGGAAGGCAGGCAGTGGGTGGGTCGGCACCAGCTTTACCACTGGGCAGAACACCCGCCCTGGCTGGAAGGCAGGGTGCGGTGGGTCGGCAACCAGCTTTATTTATCTGGGCAAGAACACCGCCTTTACCCGGGCTTACTGGGAAGGCAGGGTGGTGGGTCGCACCAGCTTTTACCACTGGGCAAGAACACCGCCCTTGGAAAAAGGCAGGTGGTGGGTCGGCACCAGCTTTACGGGCAAGAACACGCCCTGGTGGAACAACACGCCCTGGCTGGAAGGCAGGGGTGGGTGGCATCAGTCCATGGGCACACCAGCTTTACCACTGGGCAGAACACCGCCCTGGGCTGGAAGCAGGGTGGGTGGGTCGGCACCAGCTTTACTGGGCAGAACACGGCAAGCACCGCAAAGAACACCGCCTGGCTGGAAGGCCACACCAGCTTTACGGCAAGACACCGCCCTGCTGCGAAGGCAGGGTGGGTGGGTCGGCACCAGCACTGGGCTGGCTGGTGAGAAAGGGCAGGGTGGGTGGGTCGGCACCAGCTTTAAGCTGGGCAAGAACACCGCCCTGGCTGGAAGGCAGAACACCGGCTGGCTGTGGGTGGGTCGGCACCAGCTTTACCACTGGGCAAGAACACCGCCCTGGCTGGAAGGCAGGGTGGGTGGGTCGGCACCAGCTTTACCACTGGGCAAGAACACCGCCCTGGCTGGAAGGCAGGGTGGGTGGGTCGGCACCAGCTTTACCACTGGGCAAGAACACCGCCCGGCTGAAGGCAGGGTGGGTGGGTCGGCACCAGCTTATCCACTGGCAAGAACACCGCCCTGGCTTTGGAAGAGGGTGGGTGGGTCGGCACCAGCCTTTACCGACTGGGCAAGAACACCGCCCTGGCTGGAAGGCAGGGTGGGTGGGTCGGCACCAGCTTTACCACTGGGCAAGAACACCGCCCTGGCTGGAAGGCAGGGTGGGTGGGTCGGCACCAGCTTTACCACTGGGCAAGAATCACCGCCCTGGCTGGAAAGGCAGGGTGGGGGTCGCACAGCTTTACCACTGGCAAGAACACCGCCCTGGCTGGAAGGCCAGGGTGGGTGGGTCGGCACCAAGCTTCCACTGGGCAAGAACACCGCCCTGGCTGGAAGGCAGGGTGGTGGGTCGGCACCAGCTTTACACTGGCAAGAACACCGCCCTGGCTGGAAGTGCAGGGGGTGGGTGTCGGCACCACCGCCTGGGCTGGAAGGCCAGGGTGGGTGGGTCGGCACCAGCTTTACCACTGGGCAAGAACACCGCCCTGGCTGGAAGGCAGGTGGGTGGGTCGGCACCAGCTTTACCACTGGGCAAGAACACGCCCTGGCTGAGGCAGGGTGGGTGGGTTCGGCACCAGCTTTACCACTGGGCAAGAACACCGCCCTGGCTGGAAGCAGGGTGGTGGGTCGGCACGCAGCTTTACCACTGGGAAAACAACACCGCACCTGGCTGGAAGACAGGGTGGTGGGTCGGCACCAGCTTTACCACTGGGCAAGAAACACCGCCCTGGGTGGAAGCAGGGCTGGTTCGCGCCCAGCTCTTACCAGCGCGGCAAGAACAACCGCCTGGCTGGAAGGCAGGGTGGTGGTCGCACCAGCTTTACCACTGGCAAGAACACCGCCCCTGGCTGGAAGGCAGGGTGGGTGGGTCGGCACCAGCTTTTACCACTGGCAAGAACACCGCCCTGGCTGGAAGGCAGGGTGGGTGGGTCGGCACCAAGCTTTACCACTGGCAAGAACACCGCCTGGCTGGAAGGCATGGGTGGGTGGGTTCGGCACCCAGCTTTTATAACACTGGCAAGAACACCGCCTGGCTGGAAGGCAGGGTGGTGGGTCGGCAAGCTTTACCACTGGGCAAGACAGCGCCTGGGTGGAAGCAGGGTGGGTGGGTCGGCACCAGCTTTACCACTGGGCAGAACACCGCCTGGCTGGAAGGCAGGGTGGGTGGTCGGCACAGCTTTTTACTGGGCAAGAACCCGCCTGGGAAGCAGGTGGGTGGGTCGGCAAACAGGCTTAACATGGGTAAGACACCGCCCTCTGGCTGGAATGGGCGGGTGGGTGGGTCACCAGCTTTACCACTGGCAAGAACACCGCCCGGCTGGAAGGCAGGGTGGGTGGGTCGGCACCAGCTTTACAATGGGAAGCGAAACGCCTGCCCTGGAAGCAGGGTGGAGGCAGGGTGGGTGGGCACAGCTTTACCACTGGCAAGAAACCGCCCTGCTGGAAGGCAGGGTGGGTGGGTCGGCACCTTAGCTTTACCACTGGGCAAGAACACCGCCCTGGCTGGAAAGGCAGGGTGGGTGGTCGCGCCAAGCTTAACCACTGGCAAGAACACCGCCCGGCTGGAAGGCCAGGGCTGGGTGGTCGCACCAGCTTTACCACTGGGCGAACACCGCCCTGGCTGGAAGGCAGGGTGGGTGGGTCGGCACCAAGCTTTACACTGGGCAAAAGAACACCGCCCTGGCTGGAAGGCAGGTGTGGTTGGGTCGCAACTTACACTGGGCAAGAACACCGCCCATGGCCTGGAAGGCAGGGTGGTGGTCGGAACCAGCTTTCCTGGGCAACGAACACTCGCCCGCTGGGGCAGGGTGGGTGGGTCGGCCACACCTTAACCACTGGGCCAAAGAACCACCGCCCTGGGCTGGGAAGGCAGGGTGGGTGGGCGGCAACCAGCTTTCCACTGGCAAAGAACACCGCCCCTGGCTGGAACGGCAGGGTGGGTGGGTCGGCACCAGCTTTACCCACTGGCACCACCGCCCTGGCTGGAAGCAGGGTGGGGGTTGGACCATTACCCTGCAAGAACACCGCCCTGGCTGGAAAGGCAGGTGGGTGGGTCGGGCAACCAAGCTTACAACTGGGCAAGAACACGCCCTGGCTGGAGGCAAGGGTGGGTGGTCCCGGCCCAGCTTTTACCACTGGCAACCAAAGGCGGCACCACTGGGAAGAAACCGCGCCCTGGCTGGAAGGCAGGGTGGGTGGGGGTCGGCACCACTTTACCAGCTGGCCAAGAAACACCGCCGCTGGCGAAGCAGGGGTGGTGGGTCGCACAAGCCTTTACCAACATGGGCAAGCCAAGACCAACCGGCCCCTGGCTGCGAAAGGCAGGGTGGGTGGTCGGCACCAGATTTGGCGCAGCAGGCAAGAACACCGCCTGGCTGGAAGGCAGGGTGGGTGGGTCGGGCACCAGCTTTAGCACTGGGCCAGAACAAACACCGCCGTGGGCTGAAGGCAGGGTTGGGTGGTCGCACCCAGCTTTAACCAACTGGGCAGAAAACACGCACTGGCTGGAAGGGCCAGGGTGGGTGGTGGCACCAACTTTACCACTGGCCAAGAAACCGCCCTGGCGGAAGGCAGGTGGGTGGGGTCGGCACTAGCTTTAAACTGGAGAAACAGCCTGGCTGGAGTGCAACGGGGCGGGTGGGGCAGCGGCACCGCTTTACCACTGGGCAAGAAAAACACGCCCTGCCTGGCTGGAAAGCAGGTGGGTGGGTCGGCACCAGCTTTACCACTGGGCAAGAAACCCGCCCTGGCTAGGAAGGCAGGGGGTGGGTCCCGGCACCAGCCTTTACCACTTGGCAAGAACCAAAAGCTGGGCAAGAACACTCTTGGAAAGCAGGGTGGGTGTGGCCCAACCACACGGCAAGAACACCGCCCTGCTGGAAGGCAGGGTGGGTGGGTCGGCATCCAGCCTCCTTTAACATGCTTGGCAAGAACACCGCCCTGTGAAGGCAGACGTGGGTGGGTCGCACCAGCTTTAACCACTGGGCAAGAACACCGCCCTGGCCTGGAAGGCGAGGGTGGTGGGTCCACCAAGCTTTCCCACTGGGCAAGAACACCGCCCTGGCTGGAAGGCAGGGTGGGTGGTCGGCACCGCTTACCACTGGACAGAAAACGCCCTCGCTGGCAGAGTGGTGGAGTCCAAAGCTTTACCACTGGGCAAGAAACACCGCCCTGGCGCTGGAAGGAGGGTGGGTGGTCGCACCAAGCTTTTACCATGGCAGAAACACCGCCTGGCTGGAAGGCAAGGGTGGTGGGTAACACTACCACTGGGCAAGAAACACCGCCTGGCTGGAGGCAGGGTGGGTGGGTCGGCCACCAGCTTTACCACTGTGCAAGAACACCGCCCTGGCTAAGTCGCGCCACCAGCTTTTACCACTGGGCAAGAACACCGCCCTGGCTGGAAGCAGGGTGGGGGTCGGCCACCAGCTTTACCAACTGGGAAGAACACCGCCCTGGCTGGAAGGCAGGGTGGGTTGGGTCGGCACCAACTTACCACTGGGCAAGAACACCGCCTGGCTGGAAAGCAGGTGATGGGTGGGTCGCCCAGCTTTACCACTGGCAGAGAACACCGCCGGCTGGCCTGGAAGGCAGGGTGGGTGGTCGGCAAGCTTTACACTGGGCTTTACCAAACTGGGCAACAAACACCGCCTGGCTGGAAGGCCGGGTGGGTGGGTCGGGCATCCAGCCTTTACCACCACTGGGCAAGAACATACCGCCCTGGCTGGAAGGCAGGGTGGGTGGGTCGGCAACCAGCTTTACACTGGGCAAGAACAACCGCCCTGGCTGGAAGGCAGGGTGGTGTGGTCGGCACCAAGCTTTTACCACTGGGCAAGAACACCGCCCTGGCTGGAAGGCAGGGTGGGTGGGTCGGCACCAGCTTTACCACTGGGCAAGAACACCGCCCTGGCTGGAAGGCAGGGTGGGTGGGTCGGCACCAGCTTTACCACTGGGCAAGAACACCGCCCTGGCTGGAAGGCAGGGTGGGTGGGTCGGCACCAGCTTTACCACTGGGCAAGACACCGCCCCTGGCTGGAAGGCAGGGTGGGGGGTCGGCACCAGCTTTACCATGGCAAGAACACCGCCGCTGGCTGGAAGGCAGGTGGGTGGGTCGCACCACCGCTTTACCCTGGGCAGAACACCGCCCTGGATGGAAGCAGGGTGGGTTGGGTCGCACCAGCTTTACCACTGGGCATAGAACCGCCCTGGCTGGAAGGCAGGGTGGGTGGGTCGGCACAGCTTTACCATGGGCAGAACACCGCCCTGTGCTGGAAGGCAGGTGGGTGGGTCGGGCACCAGCTTTCCACTGGGCAAGAACAACCGCCCTGGTTCTGGAAGGCATTGGGGTGGGTGGGGTCGGCACCAGCTTACACCTGGCAGACACCGCCCTGGAAGGCAAGGGTGGTGGTCGGCACCAGCTTTTACCAAACTGGAAGAACACCGCCCTGGCTGAGGCAGGGTGGTGGGTGGAACCAGCTTTACCACTGGGCCAGAACAGACGCTGGCTGGAAGGCAGGGTTGGGTGGGTCGGCACCAGCTTTACCACTGGCAAGAAACGCCTGGCTGGAAGGGCAGGGTGGGTTGGTCGGCACGGCACGTCTTACCATGGGCAAGGAAACGCCCTGCTGGAAGGCAGGTGGGTGGGTCGGCACAAGTTTACCCAACTGGGCAAGAACAAACGAACCGGCCTGCTGAAGGGCGGGTGGGTGGGTCGGCACCAGTTTTAACGCGCACTGGCAAGAACACGTGGCTTTGGAAGGCAGGGTGGGTGGGTCTCGGCACCAGCTTTACCACTGGCAAGAACAACCGCCGGCTGGAAGCAGGGTGGGGTGGGCTCGGCACCAAGCTTTAACCACTGGGCAAGAAAACACCGGCAACTCGGCAAGCCCGCCTGGCTGGAAGGCAGGCTTTGTGGCTGGTCGGCAACCAGCTTGGTAGGGCAAAGAGAACACCGCCTGGCTGGAAAGGCAGGTGGGTGGGTCGGCACCAGGCTGGGCAAGAACAAAACCAAACTGGGCACCTGACAACCGCCCTGGAAGGCAAGGCAAGCTTTTAGCCACTGGAAACAACCGCCCGCTGGCTGGAGGGCAGGGTGGGTGGTCGGCACCACTTTACCAACTGGGTGGGTGCGGCACAGCTTTACCATGGCAATGAACACCGCCTGCGCTGAAGGGCAAGAACACCGCCTGGCTGAAAAGTGCAGGGTGGGTGGTCGGCACCAGCTTTACCACTGGGCAAGAAACACAGAACCTGGCTGGTGGAAAGTGCAGGTGCGGTTGGGTCTGGGCACGGCACCAAGTTTACCACTGGGCAAGAAAACCGCCCTGGCTGGACAGCAGGGTGGCTGGAAGCGGGTGCGCACCAGCTTTCCCACTGGGTCCACAAAGGCACCTGGGCTTTACCACTGGGCAAGACACGCCTGCGCTGGGTGGGTCGGCACGCCAACTGGGCAAGAACCGCCGCCTGGCTCAAAAGGTGGCTGGGGCAGGGTGGGTGGTTTTACACTGGCAAGAACACCGCCCTGGGAAGGCTGGACCAGGGCAAGAACCCGTGGGTGGTGGCTGGCAAGCAAGCCGCTGGAAGGCAGGCTGGTGGGTCGCACCAGCTTTACCAAGAACACCGCCCTGGCTGCTGGAAGACACCAGCACGCCCTGGTGGGTGGGTCGGCGACAAGGCAGGGTGGGGGGTCGGCACCACTGGGCAAGAACACCGCCTGGCTGGAAGGCGCCACCACTGGCTGGGCAAGAACACCGCCCTGGCTGGAAAACCAAGCTTTACACTGGCAACACGCCTGGCTGGAGTGGGTCGGCACCAGGGCAAGAACACCGCGCCTGGCTGGAAGGCAGGGTGGGTTGGGTGCAACGCTTTACCACTGGCGCTGGTCCGGCAACTTGGGCAAGCTGGGCGCAAGCCCTGGCCCTGGCTGGAAGGCAGGGTGGGTGGGCTCGGCCGAGGGCAGGGGCTTGGAAGGCAGGGTGGGTGGGGTGGCACAGCTGGCGCCTGGCTGGAAGGCAGCGGCGACCATGGCAAGAACCCGCTTTACCCTTTACCACTGGGCAAAAGAACACCGCCCTGGCTGGAGGCAGGCACCGCCCTGGGTGGGTCGCAACTGGCACCAAGGCTTACAACTGGCAAACACCGCTGGAAGAACACCACCGCTGGCTGGAAGGGCAGGGTGGCAGCATGGGGTGGGGTCATGGCACCAGCTTTACCACTGGGCAAGAACACCGCCGCTGGCTGGAAGGCGGTGGGCTGGGTCGGCAACCAGCTTTATCACTGGCAAGAACCCGCGCGAAGCAGGCGGTGCACCGAAGGCAGGGTTGGAGTGGGTCGCACCCAGCTTACACTGGGCAAGAACACCGACCCCTGGCTGGAAGGGGCAAGCTCGATGGTGCGGTCCGGCAAAGGCTTTACCACCTGCCAATAACACCGCCCTGGCTGGAAGGCAGGGTGGGTGGTGTCCGCCACCAGGTTTATCCCTCGTGCCGGCAAGGAAACACCCCCTGGCTGGTTGAGGCGGTGGGGGGTCAGTGGGCACCAGCTTTACACTGGGCAAGAACACCGCCTGGCTGGAAGGAGGGGATGGGTGCGGTTCCACAATACTGAGGCACAGCCTTACCACATGCTGCGCTCAGCAACACGCCACTGGCTTGCAAGAGGAAGGGGCCCCAGGTGGTGGGCGGGGCACCAGCTTTACAGCTGGCAAGCAACACCTTCGCCCCCATGGCTGGAAGGCAGGGTGGGTGGAGATCGGCACAGCATTACACTGGGCAGAAGACCGCCTGGTGGGTAACGGCAGGGTGGTGGTGCTCGCGCAGCCAGATTACCACTTGACCACTGGGCCAAAGCGAACACGTCACCTGGCTGAGACGGCAGGGTGGGTGATGGTCCAGGCACCAGCCGTTTACACACTGGCAAGAACAGGACACCGCCCCCTGGCTGAAGAAGGAGTATACACATCGGGTACAGGATGACTCTAGAATCAACATACGAACCGTGGGTGCCGGTCGGTCCACCAGCTTTACCTGGCAAGAACATCCGGGCAAGACCCGCCTGGCTGGAAGGCCTAGGGGTGGGTGGGTCGGCACCAGCTTTACCACTGGGCAAGAAACACCGAGCCCTGGCTGGAAGGCAGGGTGGGTGGGTCGGCCACCAGCTTTACCACTGGGCAAGAACACCGCCCTGGCTTGGGGGGGTGGAAAGAACACCGGGTGGGTGGGTCGCACCAGCTTTACCACTGGCTGGAAGGCAGGTGGTGGGTCGGCACCAGCTTTAACCCACTGGGCAAGAACCCTGGCTGGAAGGCAGGGTGGCTGGAAGGCAGGGTCGGCACCAGCTTTACCACTGGCCAAGAACACCGCCCTGGCTGGGACGGCAGGTGGGTGGGTCGGCACCAGCTTACTCAACCACTGGGCCAAGAACACCGCCCTGGCTGGAAGGCAGGGTGGGTGGGTCGGCACCAGCCTTTACCACTGGCAAGAAACCGCCCGGCTGGAAGGCAGGGTGGGTGGGTCGGTCACCAGCTTACCACTGGAAGAACCCGCCCTGGCGGAAGGCAGCGATGGAAGGCAGGGTGGGTGGTCGTCGCACCAGCTTTACACTGGCAAAGAACCGCCCTGGCTTGGAAGGCAGGGTGGGTGGGTCGTGCACCAGCTTTCAAACCACTGGGCAAGAACACGCCCTGCGCTGGAAGGCAGACTGGTGGGTGGGTCGGCACCAGCTTTACCACCCCACAACCCATGGGCAAGAACACCGCCCTGGCTGGAAGGCAATGGGTGGGTGGGTGGGACTTGTCTTTACCACTGATCGGCTCAAAGCAAAGGGCACCGCCCTGGCTGGAAGGCAGGGTGGGTGGTCGGCACCAAGCTTTACCACTGGGCAAGAACACCGCCTGGCTGGAGGCAGGGGTGGGTGGGTCGGCACCCAGCTTTACCACTGGGCAGACCCGCCTGGCTGTCACACGACACTACAGGAAGGCAGGGTGGGTGGTCGGCACAGCTTTACCACTGGGCAAGAACACGCCCTGGCTGGAAGGCAGGGTGGGTGGGTCGGCACCAGCTTTACACTGATGGCAAGAAAACACCGCCCTGGCTGGAAGGCAGGCGTGGGTGGGGTCGGCACTGTACACTGTGCAAGACACCGCCCTGGCTGGAACGCAGGTGGTGCGTCGGCCACCAGCTTTACCACTGGGCAAGAACACCGCCCTGGCTGGAAGGCAGGGTGGGTGGGTCGGCACCAGCTTTACCACTGGGTTTCAAGAACACCGCCCTGGCTGGAAGCAGGGTGGGTGGGTTAACCGGCACCCTGAGCTTTACCACTGGGGCAAGAACACCGCCTGGCTGGAAGGCAGGGTGGGTGGGTTCCGGCACCAGCCATGATTTACCACTGGCAAGAACACGGCGCCTGACGCTGGAAAAGGCAGGGTGGGTGGGTCGCACCAGCTTTACACGGGCCAAGATACACCGCCCTGGCTGGAACAGGCAGTGGGTGGGTCGGCACCAGCTTAGCCACTGGGCAAGAACACCGCCCTGGCTGGGAGGCAGGGTGGGTGGTTCGGCACCAGCTTACCACTGGCAAGAACACCGCCCTGGCTTGGAAGGCAGGTGGGTGGGTCCACGGCACCAGCTTTACACTGCGGCAAAACCAACCGCCCGCTGGCTTGGAAAAGGCAGTTGGGTGGGCTCCGGCACCAAGCTTTCCACTGGGCAAACCACCGCCCTCGGCTGGAAGGCAGGGTGGGTGGGTCGGCCACCAGCTTTACCAACTGGGCAAAAACAACCCGCCCTGGCTGGAAGGCCAGAAGGTGTGGGTACGTGACCACCAGCTTAACCACTTGGGCAAGAACACCTGCCCTCGGCTGGCAAGGCATGGGGATGGGGGTGGGTCGCCACCAGCTTTACCATCTGCAACGAAACACCGCCTAGGCTGTGCAGGGGTGGGATGGCCAAGAAGCTTATACCACTGGGAGCCCTGCTGGAGGAGGCAGGTGGGTGTGTAGGTCGGCACCAGCGACCACTGGGCAAGAACACGCCCTGGCTGGAAGCTTTACCAGCAGGGCGGCTGGGTGGGTGGCACGCAAGGCTTTACCAACTGGCAGAGAAGAGCCCCTCAGGCTGACCACTTTGTGGCAGAACACCGTGGCTGGTACTGCGAAGGCAGGACACCCCCTGGTGGGTGGGTCGGCTTGTTACCACTGAGCGCAAGCTTTACGCGAGAAAACCTGGATCTGGTGTGGTCCGGCAAAGCTTTTACCACTGTGCAGAACACGCCCGGCTCAGGTGACAGCTTTACCACTGGGCAAGAACACCGGCCCTGGTGGAAAGTGGGTGGGTGGGTCCGGCCGAGCCTTACCACTGGGCAGAAGAACTCGCCCTGGCTGGAAGGCATTGGGTGGGTGGGTCGGCGCACTAGCTTTACCACTGGGCAATTGAACACCGCCCTGGCTGGAAGGCAGGGTGGGTGGGTCGGCACCAGCTTACCAACCTGGGCAAGAAAAACACCGCCCTGGCTGGAAGGCAGGGTGGGTGGGGTCGGCCATCCGCTTTACGCACTGGGCAAGAACACCGCCTGGCTGGATTAGACAGGGCTGGGTGGTTGTCGGCACCAGCTTTACGCACTGGGCAAGAACACGCGCCCTGGCTGGAAGGCAGGGTGGGTGGGTCGGCACCAGCTTTACCACTGGGGCAAGAACACCGCCCTGGCTGGAAGGCAGGGTGGGTGGGTCGGCACCCAGCTTTTACCACTGGCAAGAACACCGCCCTGGCTGGAAGGCAGGGTGGGGGGATCGGCACCAGCTTTACCACTGGGCAAGAACACCGCCCTGGCTGAAGGCAGGGTGGGTGGGTCGGCAACCAGCTTTAACCACTGGAAAGAAGATGAGTCCGCCCTGGCTGGAAGGCAGGGTGGGTGGGTCGGCACAGCTTTACCACTGGGCAAGAAACCGCCTGGAATGAAGGCAGGGTGGCGTTGGGTCCGGCACCGAGCTTTACACTGGCAAGAACATTCCGCCGCTGGCTGGAAGGCAGGGTGGGTGGCGTCGGCCCACTTTACCACTGGACAAGAACACCTGCCCCTACCACTGGGCAAGGCAGGTGGGTGGGTTCGGCACCAGCTTTACACTGGCAAGGGAGGAGGCACCGCCCTGGCTGGAAGGCAGGGTGGGTGGGTCGGCACGCCACGAGCGGTTTACGTTATCACTGGGCAAGAATACAACCGTTCCCATGGCAGAAACACCGCCCAGGCGTGGGCAAAGGTGGAGGGTGGGTGGGTCGGCACCAACTTTACAACCTGCTTTAAGGCAAGAACACGCGCCCATGGCTGGACAGGCAGAGGTGATGGTGGGTCGGCACCCAGCTTTTTACCACTGCACACATACCCGGGCCCTGGCTGCAAGAACAGGAGTGGGTGGGATACGCCCTGCGCTGGACCCACGCTGGCGTGGGGTGGTCGGCCCACTTTAGCAAGAACACCGCCCTGGCAAGAGGAAGGCACGGGTGGGTGGGTCCCTGGCTGGACCAAAGGCAGGGTGGGTGGGTCGGCACCACTTTTACCACTCGGCAAGAACAAAGAAACCGCCCTCCCTGGCTTTGGAAGGGCAGGGTGGGTGGGTCTGGCACAAGCTTACCACTGCTTTACCAACTGGCAACGAACACCAGCCCCACTGGCTGGAAGGCAGGGTGGGTGGGTGCAACCAGCATGGGTCCCACTGGCAAGAAACCCGCGCCCTGGCTGAGCTTTACCACTGGGGCAAGAACACCGCCCTGGGTCGGCAAGGCAGGGGGTGGGTCAGCTTTACCCCAGCTTACCACTGGGCAAGAAACGCCCTGGCTGAAGGCGGGTGGGTGGGTCGCCGCAGCTTTACCAGCTCGGGCAAGAACACCAGCCTGGCTGGAGGCAGGGGTGGGTGGGTCGGCACCAGCTTTACCACTGGTGGGTGGGTCGGACACCAGCTTTAACACCCGCCCTGCAAGAACACCGCCCTGGCTGGAAGGATTAGGTGGGTGGGTCGGCCCACTCTTTAGCTTTACCACTGGGCCAAGAAAACCGCCCTGGGCTGGATAGGCAGGGTGGGTGGGTCGGCCACCAGCTTACGTACCCTGGCAAGAACACCGGCTGGAAAGGCAAGGGTGGTGGGTCCCACCAGCTTTACCACTGGGGCAAGAAACAACCGCCTGGCTGAAGGCAGGGTGGGTGGGTCGGCACAGCTTTACAACTGGCAAGAACGCCTGGCTGGAAGGCAGGGTGGGTGGGTCGGGCACCAGCTTTACCCCACTGGGCAAGAACACCGCCCTGGGCTGGAAGGCAGGGTGGGTGGGTCGGCACCAGCTTTACCAAACTGGGCAAGAACACCGCCCTGGCTGGAAGCAGGGTGGGTGGGTCGGCACCAGCTTTACACTGGGCAAGAACACCGCCCTGGCTGGAAGGCAGGGCTGGGTGGGTCGGGGCACCAAGCTTTACCACTGGGCAAGAACACCGCCCTGGCTGGAAGGCAGGGTGGGTGGGTCGGCACCGCTTTACCACTGGCAAGAACACCGCCCTGGCTGGAAGGCAGGGTGGGTGGGTCCGGCACCAGCTTTACACTGGGCAAGAACACCGCCCTGGCTGGAAGGCAGGGTGGGTGGGTCGCACAAGCTTTAAGCCACTGGGCAAGAAACACCGCCCTGGCTGGAAGGCAGGGTGGGTGGGTCGGTCACCAGCTTTACCCTGGGCAGAACCACCGCCCTGGCTGGAAGCAGGGTGGGTGGGTCGGCCACCAGCTTTAACACTGGGCAGAACACCGCCCTGGCTGGAAGGCAGGGTGGGTGGGTCGGCACCAGCTTTACCACTGGGCAAGAACAACCGCCCTGGCTGAAGGCAGGGTGGGTGGGGTCGGCAAGCTTACGACAGCTGGCAAGAACACCGCTGGCTGGAAGGCAGGGTGGGTGGGTCGGCAGCCAGCTTTACCACTGGGCAAGAAACGCCTGGCGGAAGGCAGGGTGGTGGTCGGCACAGCTTTTACCACATGGGCAAGAACACCGCCCTGGCTGAGGCAGGGTGGGTGGGTGCGGCAACAGCTTTACCCTGGGCACAGAAACACCGCCCTGGCTGAAGGCAGGTGGGTGGGTCGGCACAGCTTTACACTGGGCAGAACACCGCCGTGGCTGGAAGGCAGGGTGGTCGGCACCAGCTGGGTCCTGGCAAGAAATACCGCCCTGGCGGAAAGCAGGGTGGGTGGGTCGGCACCACCCCCCCCCCCCCCCCCCTTTACCAACTGGGCAAGAACACCGCCCTGGCTGGAAGGCAGGGTGGGTGGGTCGGCACCAGCTTTACCACTGGGCAAGAACATACCGCCCTGGCTGGAAGGCAGGGTGGCGTGGGTCGGCACCAGCTTTACCACTGGGCAAGAAATCACCGCGCCTGGCTGGAAGGCAGGGTGGTGGTCGGCACCAGCTTTACCACTGGGCAGAACACAGCCCTGGCTGGAAAGGCAGGGTGGGTGGGTCGGCACCAGCTTACCACTGGGCAAGAACACCGCCCTGGCTGGAAGGCAGGGTGGGTGGGTCGGCCACCAGCTTTACACTGGCAAGAACACCGCCCTGGCTGGAAGGCAGGGTGGATGGGTCGGCACCAGCTTTACCACTGGGCAGAACACCGCCCTGTAAGCAGGGTGGGTGGGCGGCCACCAGCTTTACCACCTGGGCAAGAACAACGCCTGGCGGTGAAGCAGGCGTGGTGGTCGGCACCAGCTTTACCACTGGGCAAGAACAACGGCCCTGGCTGGGAAGGCCAGGTGTGGTGGGTCGGCACAGCTTTACCAAACTTGGGCAAGACCCGGCCTGGCTGGAAGGCAGGGTGGGTGGGTCGGGCACCACTTTACCACTGGGCAAGAACACCGCCCTGGCTGGAAGCAGGGTGGGTGGGTCGGCACCAAAGCTTTACCCACTGGGCAGAAACACGCCCTGGCTGGAAGGCCAGGGTGGGTGGGTCGGCACCAGCTTTACACTGGGCAAAGAACACCGCCCTGGCTGGAAGGCAGGGTGGGTGGTCGGCCCAGCTTACATTGGCACCAGCCACCACTGGGCAAGAACACCGTCCCTGGCTGGAAGGCTAGGGTGGGTGGGTCGGCACCAGCTTTACCACTGGGCAAGCTGGCCGCCTGGCTTGGAAGGCAGGGTGGGTGGGTCGCACCAGCACACTCAGCTTTACACACTGGCAAGAACACCGCCCTGGCTGAAGGCAGGGTGGGTGGTCGGCACCCGCTTTACCACTGGCAAGAACACCGGGCAAAGGCAGGGTTGGGTGGGGTCGGCCACGCCCTGGCTGGAAAGGCACCAGGGTTGGAAGGGTGGGTCGGCACACGAGCTGGCTGGAAGGCACTGGTGGTGGAAGCACAGCACCAGCTTTAAACCTGCCCTGGAAAGGGCAGGGTGGGGGTCGGCACCAAACACTTTAACCAGCATGGGGGGGTGGGTGGCTGGAAGGCAGGCTGGGCGGCACCAAAAGAACGCCGCCCTGCGCACTGGCTGTGTGGAAGCAGGGTGTGTGGTCCGCACCAGCTTTACCCACTGGGCAGGTGTGGGTCGCACCAGCTTTTACCGGGCCACTTGGACCTGGACCAACCGGCCCGCCTAGGCTGGAAGGCAGGGTGGGTCGGCACAGCTTCTAACCACTTACACTGGCAAGAACACCGCCCCTGCAAGAACCAGGCGGGGCTGGAAGCAGGTGGGTGGGTCGGCACCAGCTTACCAATGCGGCAAGAAACCGCCCTGCTTACCACTGGGCAAGAACACCGCCCTGGCTGAAGGCTAGGTGGGTGGTCGGCACCAGCTTTACCACTGGGCAAGACACGCCCTGGCTGGAAGGCAGGTGGGTGGGTCGGCACCTCAGCTTTACCCACTGGGCAAGAACACCGCCCTGGCTGGAAGGCAGGGTGGGTGGGTCGGCACCAGCTTTTACCACTGGGCAAGAACACCGCCCTGGCTGGAAGGCAGGGTGGGTGGGTCGGCACCAGCTTACCACTGGGCAAGAAACACCGCCTGGCTGGAAGGCAGGGTGGGTGGTCGGCGGCCACCAGCTTTTTACCACAACTGGGCAAGAAACACCGCCCGGCTGGAAGGCAGGGTGGGTGGGTCGGCACCAGCAGCTTTACCACTGGCAGAACACCGCCCTGGCGGAAGGCAGGGTGGGTGGGTCGTGCGCACCGCTTTACATCTGGGCAAGAACACCGCCCTGGCTGGAAGGCAGGCGTGGGTGGGGTCAGGCACCAGCCTTACCACTGGAGCAGACACCGCCCTGGCTGGAAGGCAGGGTGGGTCGCGGCACAGCTTTACCACTGCGCAAGACACCGCCCTGGCTGGAAGGCAGGTGGGTGGTCGCACCAGCTTTACCACTGGGCAAGAACACCGCCCTGGCTGGAAGGCAGGGTGGGTGGAGTCGGCACCAGCTTACCACTGGCAAAGAACACCGCCCTGGCTGGAAGCAGGTGTGGGTGGCGTCGGCACCAGCTTTACACTGCGCAGAACCGACCGCCCTGGCTGGAACGCGGGTGGTGCGGTCGGCACAGCTTTACCACTGGGGCAAGAACACCGCCCTGGCCTGGAAGGCAGGGTGGGTGGGTCGGCACCAGCTTTACACTGGGCAAGAACACCGCCCTTGGCTGGAAGGCAGGTATGGTGGCGTCGGCCCAGCTTTACCCACTGGCAAGGAAACACCGCCCTGGCTGGAAGGCAGGGTGGGTGCGTGTCGGCACAGCTTACACTGCGGCAAGAACACCGCCTGGCTGGAGGCATGGGTGGGGATGGGTCAGGCACAGCATTTACCACTGAGCAAGAACACGCCCTGGCTGAAGGCAGGTGGAGTGGGTCGGCACCAGCTTACACTGGGCAAGAAAACCACCGCCCTGCTGGAAGGCCAGGTGGGTGGGTCGGCACCAGCTTTACCCACTGGGCAAGAACACCGCCCTGGCTGGAAGGCAGGCTGGTTGGGTCGGCACCAGCTTACCACTGGGCAAGACACCGCCCTGGCGGAAGACAGGTGGGTGGTCGCCCAGCTTTACACTGGGCAAGAACACCGCCCTGGCTGGAAGCAGGGTGGGTGGTCGACACCAGCTTTACCACTTGGGCAAGAACACCGCCCTGGCTGGAAGCAGGGTGGAGTGGGTCGGCACCAGCTTTACCAGCTGGGCAGACACCGCCCTGGCTGGAAGGCAGGCGTGGGTGGGTCGGCACCAAGCTTTACCCACTGGGCAAGGAACACGCCCTGGCCTGAGGAGGGTGGTGGTCGGCACCAGCTTTACCACTGGCAAGAACACCGCCCTGGCTGGAAGGCGAGGGTGGTCGGTCGGCACCAGCTTTACACTGGCAAGAAACACGCCCTGCCCTGGAAGGCAGGTGGGTGGGGTCGCACCAGCTTTACCACTGCGGCAAGAACACCGCCCTTGGCTGGAGCAGGGTGGAAGGTGGTGGCACCACTTTACCACGGGCAAGAACACCGCCCTGCGGGGAAGCAGGGTGGGTGGGTCGGCACCAGCTTTTTACCATGGGCAAAGAACACCGCCCCTGCTGGAAGGCAGCGTGGGTGGGTAGCTCGGCATCCGCCTTTACCACGGCAAGAAAACACCGCGCCTGGCTGGAGGCAGGGTGGTGGGTCGGCACCCAGCTTTACCACTGGGGCAAGAACACCGCCCTGCCTGCGAGGCAGGAGTGGGGTGGGTCGGCACCAGCTTTACCACTGGGCAAGGAACACGCCCTGCTGGAAGCAGGGTGGTTGGGTCGGGCACCAGCTTTACCATGGGCAAGAACACCGCCCTGGCTGGGAAGCAGGTGGGTGGGTCGCACCAGCTTTACACGGCAAAGTAACACCGCCCTGGCTGGAAGCAGGGTGGTGGGTTCAGGCACCACTTTAACCACTGGGCAAGACACCGCCCGGCTCAAGGCGGGGTGTGGGCGGGACCGGCAACCAGCGGTTTCTACTGGTGGCAGAGCGACCACCGCCGGGCCTGCAAGGCGGGTGGTGGGTGGGGGGCGGGCGTGGGGTGGGGGTCGGCACCAGAGCTTTCTTAGCTGGGCAGAGCACCACTGCGCCGGGCACTGCAGGGCGGCGGGTGGGTGGGTCGCACCAGCAGTGTTCTTTACTGGGCAGGGCACCGCCCGTGGGGCTGCAAGGGCGGCAGGGTGGGTGGGTCGGCACCAGCTTTACTTACTGGGCAGGAGCAGCACCACCGGCTGCAAGCGGCTTCAAGGCCAGGGGGGTGCTTAGCATCAGGTCGGCACCAGCTTTTTGTTAGGCTTACATGGCCAGAGCCAACACTTGCGGCTGCCTGAGGCGGCACGGGGTGGGTGTCGGCACAGCTTTGTGCGGACTTTATGGGCAGGAGCACCCCTGCCCCGGCATGCAGGCGGGCAGCCGCGGTGTGGCTTACTGGTTTGCGCATGGGCCAGCTTTACTTTACTGGGCAGAGAAAGCACCACCCCGGCTGTCTAAGCTGGCAAAGGGGAGTGGCGTGGGTCGACCCGCCGTACCGCCAGCTTGCATGGTCTTTAGGTGGCTGGGCAGTGAGCACACCCTGACCCCGGCTGCAAGGCGGCAGGGCCCGTGGTGGGGAGAGCGGCCACCAGTGGTGTCTCGCTTACTTTACTGGGGCCAGGAGCCGACACCACCGACCATCCAGCCCGGGCTGCAAGGCCGGCAGCCGGGTGGTGGACGTCGGCACCAGCTTTTCTTTACTTACTTGGGCAGGAGCACCACCCCGGCTGCAAGGCGGCAGCGGTGGGCGGGTCGGCACCAGCTTTCTTACTGGGCAGGAGCACACCACCCCGGCCTGCAAGGCGGCAGGGTGGGTGCTCGGCACCAGCTTCTTTACTGGCAGAACACCCTGGCTGCAAGGCAGCGTGTGTGGTCGACCAGCTCTTACTGGGCAGACACCACCCCGGCTGCAAGCCGGGTCGGCACCAGCTTTCTTTACTGGGCAGGAGCACCACCCCGGGCAAGGGAGGGGTGGGGGTCGGCAACCAGGCTTCTTTACTGGGGTTGCAGAGCACCACCCCGCTGCAAGCGCGGGTGGGTGGGCGCGGCACCAGCTTTCTTACTGGGCAGAGCACCACCCCGGCTGAAAGCAGGGGTGCGTCGGCACCAGCTTTCTTACTGGCAGGAGCACCACCCCGGCTGCAAGGCGGGGGTGGGTGAGTCGGCACCAGCTTTACCCACTGGGCAGGAGCACCACCCGGCTGCCAAGGCAGGGTGGCGGTCGCACCAGCTTCTTACTGGGCTGCGGCTGGGCAAGGCGGCTGGGTGGCGGGTCGGCACCAGCTTCTTTTACTGGGCAGGGAGCACACCACCCTGGCTGCAAGCTCTCTGGGCAGGCGGTGGGTGGGTCGGACCAGCTTTCTTACTGGGCAGGAGCACCACCCCGGCTGCAAGGCGGCAGGGGGTGGGTCGCACCAGCTTTCTTACTGGGCAGGGCACCCCCGCTGCAAGGCGGGTGGTGGCGGCACCAGCTTTCTTTACTGGCAGGAGCACCACCCCGGCTGCAAGCAGGTGGGCGGGTCGGGCACCAGCTTTCTTTACTGGGCAGGAGCACCACCCCGGGCTAAGGGTCGGCTTTCTTACGGGGATGGGTGGGTCGGCACCAGCTTTCTTACTGGGGCAGGGGCACCACCCGGCTGCAAGGCGCGGGGGCGGGTCGGCACCAGCTTTCTTACTGGGCAGGAGCACCACCCCGGCTGGCAAGCAAGGGGGTGGGTCGGCACCAGCTTTCGTTACTGGGCAGGAGCACCACCCCGGCTGCAAGCGGGTGGTGGTCCGGGCACCAGCTTTTACCCAGGGAGCGACCACCGGCTGCAAGGCGGGGTGGGCGGGTGGCGCACCAGCTTTCTTACTGGCAGAGCACCCCCCCGGCTGCAAGCGGGGTGGGGGATCGGCACCAGCTTTCTTACTGGGCAGGAGCACCACCCCGGCTGCCAAGGCGGCAGCGGGGTGGGTGGGGTCGGCACCAGCTTTCTTTACTGGGCAGGAGCACCAACCCCGGCTGCAAGGCATGGTGCGGGTCGGGCACCAGCTTTCTTACTGGGCAGGAGCACCACCCCGGCTGCAAGGCAGGGGTGGCGGCACAGCTCTTTACTGGCTGCAAGGCGGGTAGGGGCGGTCTCACAGCATTTTACACTGGGCACACCCGGCTGGAGACAAGGCGTCAGGCGGGGTGGCGGTCGGCACAGCTTTCTTACTGGCACTTATGAAGGGCTGCACCACCCCCGCAAGGCGGGTGGGGGTCGGCGTCGGCACCAGCTTTCTTACTGGGCAGGAGCACGACCCGCTGCGAAGGCGGGGGGTGGGTGCGGGTCGGGCACCAGCTTTCTTACTGGGGCAGGAGCACCACCCCGGCTGCAAGGCGGGGGGGGGTGGGTCGGCCACCAGCTTTCTTACTGGGCAACTAATTCGGGAGCGCAGCACCACCCGGCTGCAAGGCGGTCGCACCAGCTTTCTTTTACTGGGCCAGGACGACCTCAAGGGCGGGCAGCGGGTCGGCACCAGCTTTCTTTCTTTACTGGCAGGAGCACCACCCCGGCTGCAAGGCTGGGTGGGCGGGGTCGGGCACCAGCTTTCTTTACTGGGGGTGTCAGGAGCACCACCCCCGGCTGCAAGGCGGGTGGGGAGTCGGCACGGAGGCTTTCTTTACTGGGCAGGGTGTGGTTGTGGGTAGCACCACCCCGGCTTGCAAGGCGGGGTGGCGGGGTCGGCACCAGCTTTCTTACTGGGCAGGGTTGTTTGTTGGAGCACCACCCCGGCTGCAAGGCGGGGCAGCGGGTGGGCGGGTCGGCACCAGCTTTCTTTACTGGGCAGGAGCACCACCCCGGCTGCAAGGCGGGGTGGGGGTCGGCACCAGCTTTCTTTATGGGCAGGAGCACCACCCCGGCTGCAAGGCGGGGGGTGGGTGGGATCGGCACACGCTTTCTTTACTGGGCAGGAGCACCACCCCGGCTGCAAGGCGGGGTGGGTCGGGTCGGCACCAGCTTTCTTTACTGGGCAGGAGCACCACCCCGGCTGCAAGGCGGGTGGGCGGTGCGGCCACCAGCTTTCCTTACTGGCAGGAGCACCACCCGGCTGCAAGGCGGGGTGGCGGGTCTCTGGCACAGCTTTCTTACTGGGCAGGAGCACCACCCCGGCTGCAAGGCGGTGGGTGGGCGGTCGGCACCAGCTTTCTTTACTGGGCAGGAGCACCACGGTGCAAGGCGGGGGGGTGGCGCGGGTCGGCCACCAGCTTTCTTACTGGGCAGGAGCACCACCCCGGCTGCAGGCGGGTGGGCGGGTCGGCACCAGCTTTCTTACTGGGCAGGAGCACCACCCCGGCTGCAAGGGCGCGGTGGGTGGGTCGGCACCAGCTTTCTTTACTGGGCAGGGAGCACCACCCCGGCTGCAAGGCGGGCGTGGGTCGGCACAGCTTTCTTTACTGGGCAGGAGCACCACCCCGGCTGCAAGGCGGGGCGGGTGGCCACCAGCTTTCTTACTGGGCAGGAGCACCACCCCGGCTGCAAGGCGGGGTGGGGGTCGCACCAGCTTTCTTACTGGGCAGGAGCACCACCCCGGCTGCAAGGCGGCAGCGGGGTGGCGGGGTCGGCACCAGCTTTTCTTACTGGGCAGGAGCACACCCCGGCGCAAGGCGGGGGTGGGCGGGTCGGCACCAGCTTTCTTTACTGGGCAGGAGCACCACCCCGGCTGCAAGGCGGGGGCGGGTGGGTGGTCGGCACCAGCTTTCTTACTGGGCAGGAGCACACCCGGCTGCAAGGCGGGCGGGGTGGGCGGGTCGGCACAGCTTTCTTACTGGGCAGGAGCACCACCCCCTGCAAAGGGGGGGGCGGGTCGCACCAGCTTTCTTTACTGGGCAGGAGCACCACCCCGGCTGCAAGGCGGGGGGTGGGTGGGTCGGGTCGGGCACCAGCTTTCTTTACTGGGCAGGAGCACACCCCGGATGCAAGGCGGGTGGGCGGTCGGCACCAGCTTTCTTACTGGCAGGAGCACCACCCCGGCTGCAAGGCGGGGTGGGGGGTCGGCACCAGCTTTCTTACTGCAGGAGCACCACCCCGGCTGCAAGGCGGCACCAGGTGGGCGGGTCGGCACCAGCTTTCTTACTGGCAGGAGCACCACCCCGGCTGCAAGGCGGCGCGGACCAGCTTTCTTACTGGGCAGGAGTGGCACGGCTTGGTGGGTCGGCACCAGCTTCTTTACTGGGCAGGAGCACCACCCCGGCTGCAAGGCGGGGTGGGTGGGTCGGCACCAGCTTTCTTTACTGGGCAGGAGCACCCACCCCGGCTGCAAGGCGGGTGGGCGGGTCGGCACCAGCTTTCTTACTGGGCAGGAGCACACCCCGGCTGCAAGGCGGTGGGCGGGTCGGCACCAGCTTTCTTACTGGGCAGGAGCACCACCCCGGCTGCAAGGCGGTGGGCGGGTCGGCACCAGCTTTCTTACTGGGCAGGAGCACACCCCGGCTGCAAGGCGGGTGGGTGGCACAGCTTTCTTACTGGGCAGGAGCACCACCCCGGCTGCAAGGCGGGGTGGGCGGGTCGGCACCAGCTTTCTTTACTGGGCAGGAGCACCACCCCGGCTGCAAGGCGGGTGGGCGGGTCGGCACCAGCTTTCTTACTGGGCAGGAGCACCACCCCGGCTGCAAGGCGGGGTGGGTGGGTCGGCACCAGCTTTCTTACTGGCAGGAGCACCACCCGGCTGCAAGGCGGGGGGTGGGCGGTCGGCAGCCAGCTTTCTTTACTGGGCAGGAGCACACCCGGCTGCAAGGCGGGTGGGGGGTCGGCACCAGCTTTCTTACTGGGCAGGAGCACCACCCCGCTGCTGCGGCACCAGCTGGGCAGGAGCACCACCCCGCTGCAAGGCGGCAGGGGTGGGCGGGTCGGCACCAGCTTTCTTACTGGGCAGGAGCACCACCCCGGCTGCAAGGCGGCAGGGGGGGTGGGTGGGTCGGCACCAGCTTTCTTTACTGGCAGGAGCACCACCCCGGCTGCAAGGCGGGGTGGTGGGTCGGCACCAGCTTTCTTTACTGGCAGGAGCACCACCCCGGCTGCAAGTGACCAGCTACTGGGCAGGAGCACCACCCGGCTGCAAGGCGCGGCGGCGTGGGCGGGTCGGCACCAGCTTTCTTACTGGGCAGGAGCACCACCCCGGCTGCAAGGCGGTGGCGGCACCAGCTTTCTTTACTGGGCAGGAGCACCACCCCGGCTGCAAGGCGGGGTGGGTGGGTCGGCACCAGCTTTCTTTACTGGCAGGAGCACCACCCCGGCTGCAAGGCGGGGTGGGTGGGTCGGCACCAGCTTTCTTTACTGGGCAGGAGCACCACCCCGGCTGCAAGGCGGTGGTGGGCGGGTCGGCACCAGCTTTCTTTACTGGGCAGGAGCACCACCCCGGCTGCAAGGCGGGGTGGGTGGGTCGGCACCAGCTTTCTTTACTGGGCAGGAGCACCACCCCGGCTGCAAGGCGGGTGGGTGGCGGCACCAGCTTTCTTACTGGGCAGGAGCACCACCCTGGGCTGCAAGGCGGGGGTGGGCGGGTCGGCACCAGCTTTCTTACTGGGCAGGAGCACCACCCCGGCTGCAAGGCGGGTGGGCGGGTCGGCACCAGCTTTCTTACTGGGCAGGAGCACCACCCCGGCTGCAAGGGCGGTGGGCGGGTCGGCACCAGCTTTCTTTACTGGGCAGGAGCACCACCCCGGCTGCAAGGCGGGGTGGGCGGGTCGGCACCAGCTTTCTTACTGGGCAGGAGCACACCCCGGCTGCAAGGCGGGTGGGTGCGGGTCGGCACCAGCTTTCTTACTGGGCAGGAGCACCACCCCGGCTGCAAGGGCGGGGTGGGGTCGGCACCAGCTTTCTTTACTGGGCAGGAGCACCACCCCGGCTGCAAGGCGGGGTGGGCGGGTCGGCACCAGCTTTCTTACTGGCAGGAGCACCACCCGGCTGCAAGGCGGGGTGGGCGGGTCGGCACCAGCTTTCTTACTGGGCAGGAGCACCACCCCGGCTGCAAGGCGGGGTGGGGTGGGTCGGCACCAGCTTTCTTACTGGGCAGGAGCACCACCCCGCTGCAAGGCGGGGTGGGCGGGTCGGCACCAGCTTTCTTACTGGGCAGGAGCACCACCCCGGCTGCAAGGCGGGTGGGGGGTCGGCACCAGCTTTCTTACTGGGCAGGAGCACCACCCCGGCTGCAAGGCGGGGTGGGTGGGTCGGCACCAGCTTTCTTACTGGGCAGGAGCACCACCCCCGGCTGCAAGGCGGGGTGGGCGGGTCGGCACCAGCTTTCTTACTGGGCAGGAGCACCACCCCGGCTGCAAGCGGGGTGGGCGGGTCGGCACCAGCTTTCTTTACTGGGCAGGAGCACCACCCCGGCTGCAAGGCGGGGTGGGCGGGTCGGCACCAGCTTTCTTACTGGGCAGGAGCACCACCCCGGCTGCAAGGCGGGGTGGGCGGGTCGGCACCAGCTTTCTTACTGGGCAGGAGCACCACCCCGGCTGCAAGGCGGGGTGGGCGGGTCGGCACCAGCTTTCTTACTGGGCAGGAGCACCACCCCGGCTGCAAGGCGGGGTGGGCGGGTCGGCACCAGCTTTCTTACTGGGCAGGAGCACCACCCCGGCTGCAAGGCGGGGTGGGCGGGTCGGCACCAGCTTTCTTACTGGGCAGGAGCACCACCCCGGCTGCAAGGCGGGGTGGGCGGGTCGGCACCAGCTTTCTTACTGGGCAGGAGCACCACCCGGCTGCAAGGCGGGGTGGGTGGGTCGGCACCAGCTTTCTTACTGGGCAGGAGCACCACCCCGGCCTGCAAGGCGGGGTGGGGGGTCGGCACCAGCTTTCTTACTGGGCAGGAGCACCACCCCGGCTGCAAGGCGGGGTGGGCGGGTCGGCACCAGCTTTCTTTACTGGGCAGGAGCACCACCCGGCTGCAAGGCGGGGTGGGCGGGTCGGCACCAGCTTTCTTACTGGGCAGGAGCACCACCCCGGCTGCAAGGCGGGGTGGGCGGGTCGGCACCAGCTTTCTTACTGGGCAGGAGCACCACCCCGGCTGCAAGGCGGGGTGGGCGGGTCGGCACCAGCTTTCTTACTGGGCAGGAGCACCACCCCGGCTGCAAGGCGGGGTGGGTGGGTCGGCACCAGCTTTCTTTACTGGGCAGGAGCACCACCCCGGCTGCAAGGCGGGGTGGGCGGGTCGGCACCAGCTTTCTTACTGGGCAGGAGCACCACCCCGGCTGCAAGGCGGGGTGGGTGGGTCGGCACCAGCTTTCTTACTGGGCAGGAGCACCACCCCGGCTGCAAGGCGGGGTGGGGGGTCGGCACCAGCTTTCTTACTGGGCAGGAGCACCACCCCGGCTGCAAGGCGGGGTGGGTGGGTCGGCACCAGCTTTCTTACTGGGCAGGAGCACCACCCCGGCTGCAAGGCGGGGTGGGCGGGTCGGCACCAGCTTTCTTACTGGGCAGGAGCACCACCCCGGCTGCAAGGCGGGGTGGGCGGGTCGGCACCAGCTTTCTTACTGGGCAGGAGCACCACCCCGGCTGCAAGGCGGGTGGGGGGTCGGCACCAGCTTTCTTACTGGGCAGGAGCACCACCCCGGCTGCAAGGCGGGGTGGGCGGGTCGGCACCAGCTTTCTTACTGGGCAGGAGCACCACCCCGGCTGCAAGGCGGGGTGGGCGGGTCGGCACCAGCTTTCTTACTGGGCAGGAGCACCACCCCGGCTGCAAGGCGGGGTGGGCGGGTCGGCACCAGCTTTCTTACTGGGCAGGAGCACCACCCCGGCTGCAAGGCGGGGTGGGCGGGTCGGCACCAGCTTTCTTACTGGGCAGGAGCACCACCCCGGCTGCAAGGCGGGGTGGGGGGTCGGCACCAGCTTTCTTACTGGGCAGGAGCACCACCCCGGCTGCAAGGCGGGGTGGGCGGGTCGGCACCAGCTTTCTTACTGGGCAGGAGCACCACCCCGGCTGCAAGGCGGGGTGGGCGGGTCGGCACCAGCTTTCTTACTGGGCAGGAGCACCACCCCGGCTGCAAGGCGGGGTGGGCGGGTCGGCACCAGCTTTCTTACTGGGCAGGAGCACCACCCCGGCTGCAAGGCGGGGTGGGCGGGTCGGCACCAGCTTTCTTACTGGGCAGGAGCACCACCCGGCTGCAAGGCGGGGTGGGCGGGTCGGCACCAGCTTTCTTTACTGGGCAGGAGCACCACCCCGGCTGCAAGGCGGGGTGGGCGGGTCGGCACCAGCTTTCTTACTGGGCAGGAGCACCACCCCGGCTGCAAGGCGGGGTGGGCGGGTCGGCACCAGCTTTCTTTACTGGGCAGGAGCACCACCCCGGCTGCAAGGCGGGGTGGGTGGGTCGGCACCAGCTTTCTTACTGGGCAGGAGCACCACCCCGGCTGCAAGGCGGGGTGGGCGGGTCGGCACCAGCTTTCTTTACTGGGCAGGAGCACCACCCCGGCTGCAAGGCGGGGTGGGTGGGTCGGCACCAGCTTTCTTACTGGGCAGGAGCACCACCCCGGCTGCAAGGCGGGGTGGGCGGGTCGGCACCAGCTTTCTTACTGGGCAGGAGCACCACCCCGGCTGCAAGGCGGGGTGGGCGGGTCGGCACCAGCTTTCTTTACTGGGCAGGAGCACCACCCCGGCTGCAAGGCGGGGTGGGCGGGTCGGCACCAGCTTTCTTTACTGGGCAGGAGCACCACCCCGGCTGCAAGGCGGGGTGGGCGGGTCGGCACCAGCTTTCTTTACTGGGCAGGAGCACCACCCCGGCTGCAAGGCGGGGTGGGCGGTCGGCACCAGCTTTCTTTACTGGGCAGGAGCACCACCCCGGCTGCAAGGCGGGGTGGGCGGGTCGGCACCAGCTTTCTTTACTGGCAGGAGCACCACCCCGGCTGCAAGGCGGGGTGGGCGGGTCGGCACCAGCTTTCTTTACTGGGCAGGAGCACCACCCCGGCTGCAAGGCGGGGTGGGTGGGTCGGCACCAGCTTTCTTACTGGGCAGGAGCACCACCCCGGCTGCAAGGCGGGGTGGGCGGGTCGGCACCAGCTTTCTTACTGGGCAGGAGCACCACCCCGGCTGCAAGGCGGGGTGGGCGGGTCGGCACCAGCTTTCTTACTGGGCAGGAGCACCACCCCGGCTGCAAGGCGGGGTGGGCGGGTCGGCACCAGCTTTCTTTACTGGGCAGGAGCACCACCCCGGCTGCAAGGCGGGGTGGGTGGGTCGGCACCAGCTTTCTTTACTGGGCAGGAGCACCACCCCGGCTGCAAGGCGGGGTGGGCGGGTCGGCACCAGCTTTCTTTACTGGGCAGGAGCACCACCCCGGCTGCAAGGCGGGGTGGGCGGGTCGGCACCAGCTTTCTTTACTGGGCAGGAGCACCACCCCGGCTGCAAGGCGGGTGGGCGGGTCGGCACCAGCTTTCTTACTGGGCAGGAGCACCACCCGGCTGCAAGGCGGGGTGGGTGGGTCGGCACCAGCTTTCTTTACTGGGCAGGAGCACCACCCCGGCTGCAAGGCGGGGTGGGCGGGTCGGCACCAGCTTTCTTACTGGGCAGGAGCACCACCCCGGCTGCAAGGCGGGGTGGGCGGGTCGGCACCAGCTTTCTTACTGGGCAGGAGCACCACCCGGCTGCAAGGCGGGGTGGGCGGGTCGGCACCAGCTTTCTTACTGGGCAGGAGCACCACCCCGGCTGCAAGGCGGGGTGGGTGGGTCGGCACCAGCTTTCTTACTGGCAGGAGCACCACCCCGGCTGCAAGGCGGGGTGGGTGGGTCGGCACCAGCTTTCTTACTGGGCAGGAGCACCACCCCGGCTGCAAGGCGGGGTGGGCGGGTCGGCACCAGCTTTCTTACTGGGCAGGAGCACCACCCCGGCTGCAAGGCGGGGTGGGGGGTCGGCACCAGCTTTCTTACTGGCAGGAGCACCACCCCGGCTGCAAGGCGGGGTGGGTGGGTCGGCACCAGCTTTCTTACTGGGCAGGAGCACCACCCGGCTGCAAGGCGGGTGGGTGGGTCGGCACCAGCTTTCTTACTGGGCAGGAGCACCACCCCGGCTGCAAGGCGGGGTGGGCGGGTCGGCACCAGCTTTCTTACTGGCAGGAGCACCACCCCGGCTGCAAGGCGGGGTGGGTGGGTCGGCACCAGCTTTCTTACTGGGCAGGAGCACCACCCCGGCTGCAAGGCGGGGTGGTGGGTCGGCACCAGCTTTCTTACTGGGCAGGAGCACCACCCGGCTGCAAGGCGGGGTGGGCGGGTCGGCACCAGCTTTCTTTACTGGGCAGGAGCACCACCCCGGCTGCAAGCGGGGTGGGTGGGTCGGCACCAGCTTTCTTACTGGGCAGGAGCACCACCCCGGCTGCAAGGCGGGTGGGTGGGTCGGCACCAGCTTTCTTTACTGGGCAGGAGCACCACCCCGGCTGCAAGGCGGGTGGGCGGTCGGCACCAGCTTTCTTACTGGGCAGGAGCACCACCCGGCTGCAAGGCGGGTGGGGGGTCGGCACCAGCTTTCTTTACTGGGCAGGAGCACCACCCCGGCTGCAAGGCGGGGTGGGTGGGTCGGCACCAGCTTTCTTTACTGGGCAGGAGCACCACCCCGGCTGCAAGGCTCTTGGCTCTTGGCTCTTGGCTCTTGGCTCTTGGCTCTTGGCTCTTGGCTCTTGGCTCTTGGCTCTTGGCTCTTGGCTCTTGGCTCTTGGCTCTTGGCTCTTGGCTCTTGGCTCTTGGCTCTTGGCTCTTGGCTCTTGGCTCTTGGCTCTTGGCTCTTGGCTCTTGGCTCTTGGCTCTTGGCTCTTGGCTCTTGGCTCTTGGCTCTTGGCTCTTGGCTCTGGCTCTTGGCTCTTGGCTCTTGGCTCTTGGCTCTTGGCTCTTGGCTCTTGGCTCTTGGCTCTTGGCTCTTGGCTCTTGGCTCTTGGCTCTTGGCTCTTGGCTCTTGGCTCTTGGCTCTTGGCTCTTGGCTCTTGGCTCTTGGCTCTTGGCTCTTGGCTCTTGGCTCTTGGCTCTTGGCTCTTGGCTCTTGGCTCTTGGCTCTTGCTCTTGGCTCTTGGCTCTTGGCTCTTGGCTCTTGGCTCTTGGCTCTTGGCTCTTGGCTCTTGGCTCTTGGCTCTTGGCTCTTGGCTCTTGGCTCTTGGCTCTTGGCTCTTGGCTCTTGGCTCTTGGCTCTTGGCTCTTGGCTCTTGGCTCTTGGCTCTTGGCTCTTGGCTCTTGGCTCTTGGCTCTTGGCTCTTGGCTCTTGGCTCTTGGCTCTTGGCTCTTGGCTCTTGGCTCTTGGCTCTTGGCTCTTGGCTCTTGGCTCTTGGCTCTTGGCTCTTGGCTCTTGGCTCTTGGCTCTTGGCTCTTGGCTCTTGGCTCTTGGCTCTTGGCTCTTGGCTCTTGGCTCTTGGCTCTTGGCTCTTGGCTCTTGGCTCTTGGCTCTTGGCTCTTGGCTCTTGGCTCTTGGCTCTTGGCTCTTGGCTCTTGGCTCTTGGCTCTTGGCTCTTGGCTCTTGGCTCTTGGCTCTTGGCTCTTGGCTCTTGGCTCTTGGCTCTTGGCTCTTGGCTCTTGGCTCTTGGCTCTTGGCTCTTGGCTCTTGGCTCTTGGCTCTTGGCTCTTGGCTCTTGGCTCTTGGCTCTTGGCTCTTGGCTCTTGGCTCTTGGCTCTTGGCTCTTGGCTCTTGGCTCTTGGCTCTTGGCTCTTGGCTCTTGGCTCTTGGCTCTTGGCTCTTGGCTCTTGGCTCTTGGCTCTTGGCTCTTGGCTCTTGGCTCTTGGCTCTTGGCTCTTGGCTCTTGGCTCTTGGCTCTTGGCTCTTGGCTCTTGCTCTTGGCTCTTGGCTCTTGGCTCTTGGCTCTTGGCTCTTGGCTCTTGGCTCTTGGCTCTTGCTCTTGCTCTTGGCTCTTGGCTCTTGGCTCTTGGCTCTTGGCTCTTGGCTCTTGGCTCTTGGCTCTTGGCTCTTGGCTCTTGGCTCTTGGCTCTTGGCTCTTGGCTCTTGGCTCTTGGCTCTTGGCTCTTGGCTCTTGGCTCTTGGCTCTTGGCTCTTGGCTCTTGGCTCTTGGCTCTTTGGCTCTTGGCTCTTGGCTCTTGGCTCTTGGCTCTTGGCTCTTGGCTCTTGGCTCTTGGCTCTTGGCTCTTGGCTCTTGGCTCTTGGCTCTTGGCTCTTGGCTCTTGGCTCTTGGCTCTTGGCTCTTGGCTCTTGGCTCTTGGCTCTTGGCTCTTGGCTCTTGGCTCTTGGCTCTTGGCTCTTGGCTCTTGGCTCTTGGCTCTTGGCTCTTGGCTCTTGGCTCTTGGCTCTTGGCTCTTGGCTCTTGGCTCTTGGCTCTTGGCTCTTGGCTCTTGGCTCTTGGCTCTTGGCTCTTGGCTCTTGGCTCTTGGCTCTTGGCTCTTGGCTCTTGGCTCTTGGCTCTTGGCTCTTGGCTCTTGGCTCTTGGCTCTTGGCTCTTGGCTCTTGGCTCTTGGCTCTTGGCTCTTGGCTCTTGGCTCTTGGCTCTTGGCTCTTGGCTCTTGGCTCTTGGCTCTGCTGGCTCTTGGCTCTTGGCTCTTGGCTCTTGGCTCTTGGCTCTTGGCTCTTGGCTCTTGGCTCTTGGCTCTTGGCTCTTGGCTCTTGGCTCTTGGCTCTTGGCTCTTGGCTCTTGGCTCTTGGCTCTTGGCTCTTGGCTCTTGGCTCTTGGCTCTTGGCTCTTGGCTCTTGGCTCTTGGCTCTTGGCTCTTGGCTCTTGGCTCTTGGCTCTTGGCTCTTGGCTCTTGGCTCTTGGCTCTTGGCTCTTGGCTCTTGGCTCTTGGCTCTTGGCTCTTGGCTCTTGGCTCTTGGCTCTTGGCTCTTGGCTCTTGGCTCTTGGCTCTTGGCTCTTGGCTCTTGGCTCTTGGCTCTTGGCTCTTGGCTCTTGGCTCTTGCTCTTGGCTCTTGGCTCTTGGCTCTTGGCTCTTGGCTCTTGGCTCTTGGCTCTTGGCTCTTGGCTCTTGGCTCTTGGCTCTTGGCTCTTGGCTCTTGGCTCTGGCTCTTGGCTCTTGGCTCTTTGGCTCTTTGCTCTTTGGCTCTTGCTCTTTGCTCTTGCTCTTTGCTCTTTGCTCTTTGCTCTTTGCTCTTTGCTCTTTGCTCTTTGCTCTTGCTCTTGCTCTTTGCTCTTTGCTTCTTTGCTCTTTGCTCTTTTGCTCTTTGCTCTTTGCTCTTCGCTCTTCTCTTTGCTCTTCGCTCTTTGCTCTTCGCTCTTTGCTCTTTGCTCTTCGCTCTTCGCTCTTCGCTCTTCGCTCTTGCAACAACAGCATTATCAACCGTGAACAACAACTAACAACCTTTATCATCTATAATCATCATCAGTCATCAACAATTATCAACAACAATTGACAAGAACCATCAACAATTATTAAAAAGTAACAACAGTTCTATCTATCATCTTCCTCCTTCTTGGCAATTCTATCAGCTTCTGCTTTCTTGGCTGTTTGTAAGCCGTCTGCTTGTTTCTTTGCTCTACTTTCCACATTTGAATCATCACACTGGATACTCTGCACTATGTATGTAGTCAGAGCTTTACCTTCTAGTCCTATCATTTCCCCTTTTTCTTACATGAGATCACATTAAATACTAGAGGGGGGATCCATGTTGCACACAAATATAGCAAATAATACTAAAATAAAATCACCTAAAATTATCTCACAAACACAATCAGATCGAAATGTAATCACAGCATCAACACATGCCTTCACAACGATTCGCAAAATGAAATAAGAAATAAAAATTCCTAAGTCAACTACAGTTGTAAACACTTGAAGGTGTAAGTCCTAGTTCAATCACGGCTAGTCAGGAAACAACTATACTCAATCATCAAAGCTGTGGGTGTACACCATCTCACATCCTAATCTCAGTAAACACAACAAAGCCCACAATGGCAATTTCTCTGTAGAGATGCAATAAACACATCAGCAATCCTAACGAGCAAACAAAGAGCAATCAGATTCTTTAAATGTAATAGTGTGAACATTACTAATGATCATGATCTAAAGTTCAGTACAGTTTTGAGGAACAGCCATCATTTATTTTCTTAAAACAATAGAATAGAGTACCTAATGGGGAGATAATCACACGCTCACACACTACCAAGCTTCTTCCAATAAACACCACACACAGGGTAAGGTGAAGGTAGCAGGGAAAGAAAGACAGAATACAGTAGAGACAGAGGCTATGCCCTTACTGCAAGTAGAACTTTACAGACCCCTGGAGCTGGAGACGAGGAATAAAATGTTAAAATTAACCATAAACATCAACAGAAAAACCACGTGACTCCTTAAAGGCCAATCCTTCCACACAACAACTGTTTACAAGACAGACAGACAACCCCGCAATCACGTCGGGGTGAGCAATCGTCACGGACAATCACAGATGATGGCAGATGATGGTAGATAGATGACGGCAGATAGATGATGGCAGATAGATGATGGCAGATGATGGTAGATGATGGCAGATAGATGACGGCAGATGATAGTAGATAGATGATGGCAGATAGATGATGGCAGATGATGGTAGATGATGGCAGATAGATGATGGCAGATGATGGCAGATGGCAAATGTTTTTAAGCTGATTCATGTCAGATCACTATAACAAATCCTCGGCCCCAATACACGGTCAAACACCAAATAATTCTTACTCAGAGAAAACTCAAAGCTAACTATACCATCTCGCAATTCTTAGCTCCGCGCCACAAATGTAAAGTTTCTTATCTTTGTCCTCACGTCTGTCTACTTGCTGACTAGAAGAACGGGTTATCGTCATGGAACTATGTCTGATAATTTTGCTCGGGTTGGTCTTTAAGGCAACTTTCTGGTCACCAGGGACATACGAGGGTCACAACTTGACGATCTACACTACTTACCACAGTTGCTCTCGTCCCAGCCGTTACGACAGTCGTCAGAACCGTCACACAGCCACGATTCCTCGATACATCTGTGGTTGTCACACTGCACCTGGCCATGTCTACAGGTGGTCAGGTCTTCAGCGAGAAACAGACATAATATTGGTGAGATTTCACAGCTCAGCTAGATGACATGTTGATATCTTAACACTCACTCACTCAACACTAGTGAGTCAAATTTAAAAAAAAATTGAAAAATTGAAAATAAGAGTAAGTCGAAGATAACACTTACCATTCCAGTCATCTGCAGTCCCGATGTAGGATGCTCTCACGAACCTCAGCGCCAGGAATGCTCTTCTTCCACCCAGTCACTGCCAGGCAGGTGAGGTGCGCCGTCACACTAGCAACTACACTAACACGCCACTACACATGTTTCCATGAAACACAAATGCTGGTAGACACTTCCACACTCTTTGGTCTGGACATTGATTAGTGGAAACGTTGACAGGATGTTCGATTCCTCGACGACCGACAAGGGAAGAAACTCCAGGGCTACCCGGGTAAAATCTAGCCACCCAGCTCTCCCTCGGTTGACAGTCACCCCTGGGTGGGTCCGGTGTAGGAAGAAGGTTCTCAGGCCATCCGGTAGTTAGGGATCCGTTTCAGCGGGTCCTCCTTAACTGTTCCTCCACATGAGTTCCTGTAACTTAATTACTAATGAGACTACCATACACTACTACTATTAGTCTCCCTCGCTTTAAACTCATCACCACATGAGTTCCTGTAACTTAATGACTAATGAGACTACCATTCACTGCTACTATTAGTCTCCCTGAGTTAAACTCATCACCACATTAGTTCCTGTAACTTGACTGATGAGACTATCATACACTGCTACTATTAGTCTCCCTGAGTTAAACTCATCACGTGATTTCTTATTGAACGTTAAGATTTTTCTCATGAAACAATTTAACAATACTTTTGCCGTGAAATCAGAATTTCGCATTCAGGACAATATAAAAACATATTTGCTTACCTTTACTCGGCAAGGAACTAGATGCACAGATTCCCAGCTTTCTGTATTCACACCTGTACAGGTAGGACCGAAACGTCTCGGCGGCTGCGTTGGGAATGTCACACACTGTTCACTGAGCGAAAAAAGTGGAGGTGAGCTGTCGTCACTGGTGTCACGTGTCATCAGTCGTGCTCCTGCGCGGGGTTTTACGAGTTATACCCCTTTTTTTTTTTAATCTTTTATTCTCACGCGGTACACACACTCGCACTCACTCGCGAACTACGCGTACAGGGAAAATAAGACATTTCCCTGACACACAGCATTATCTTGATCTTGTAATCATCTTGTCACTAGCACTTGTTTTGCATAGTTTATTTTTTTACTCTTTTGTTTATTTTTGTATGTGAGCACACTTGTTAGTATCCCTTCAAGATGAAAAGAGTTTAAGGTATGTTGTCATTCCAAAATACAGGCTGTCTTTGGTTGATGGTCAGTGTGTCTATAGTACCTCACTGTTTACTGGCTGTTATCTTTCATTTATTGTTAGTGGTCTGCACAGACAGTCCGATCTATCTTGGTCGTGATGCTGTGCGTTCTTAGGTTCCTATTATCATTATTATTAAACAACGGGCAAAGGATAAACTGATCCAAGGGACGTAAGCCACTTATAAAAAAAGAGAGCGCTTTTTATCTCCCATTTCTATGTGTTTTGGTATTTCAGTTATCTGCTATCAAAGTTGTTTTCTCAATACAGATATAAACAATTCAATCTTAAAAAAAGAGAAGAAAATAATCTATCACTGTTTTGAATTATTTAATTTGTCTGATTCTTTGTTATATTTATCAAGATGCATCCTGAGGAAACTTTTAGTTTACAAGTAAATCACACAGGAAAGTGAAGCATGCAGGAGTTTACTTTTTCATTTAGTCTTCCTTGTCTTTCCGTTTCCATTCTAACGCCTTTCTGTTAAAAGATAAAGTTACTTTTACATCCGACACAATGATGTCTTTAATTATAATAATTTATATTTTCCATATCGAGTCGGTTATTAGCAATGATGGTGTAACAGATAACCTTTACTGAAAACCCTGGATCTTTGTTGTATTGTACACAAAAAGGAACACACACACACACACACACACACATGCACGCACGCACGCACGTGCGCAAACAAACAGAAGAAATAAAAAGACAGAAATGGAAGACAAACTTACAAGTCAAAGAGACATGAAAGGATTTTGTTTCCCTAAAATCCTTATGAGGATCACACAGCATAATAATTTTCTTTCAATGGAAAACAAAAGTGAAATCGGGTTGGTTTACAAGTCCTTTATTTTACAAGACATAAACTGTAACATTGTATTGTATAAAAACTATTTCATTGTAAAACACAAACTCACTGTTGTTACATTCTGGTCTATAGTCACTTTTCTAAGGCATCAGCAGACATGTAAGTACTTTCTCTTCACCCATGTGAGTGATAATTATGTGAAACTCTTAATACATGAAAAATCCCTGGAAGTTCCTATAATGCCCCAGGGCAACAACTTATCCTCGCATCATAACTACGGCCCTAGCAGGGAGAACCTTATCTCCAGTACCCACAGGTCACCACACAGCTCACCAGACCCCAACCATGTTCTTCACGAACAAAAGACTCAAAGAACGTGTGAATACAATACAATACAAATGATTTATTAAATACAAATTATGCGAAAGACAACTTAATATGATAACTTAGCTCATCACAAAGGCGTCCCAGTCCTATCTGTACTTCCAAGGATAAAATGCTCTTAGCTCTGATTACACTCACCATCCACACTCACCATCCACACTCACCATCCACTCCCACATCCAAACACACATCATTGAAATCTGTAACTGCTGTTTCTGTATTGTATATTCTTCCTGTGTCCCAGTCTGTCCACATTGCAAATACACTCCTGTTATGAGTTAAATAGTTGGTTTATTTTCCGCTGGATAAGTAATTAAATACATACATAGTGAGCTATACTTACACAGGTGCAAGAGGCTGTGTAGGAAGAAATACCCTCAACTGATGCTAAAAAATAAAAGTATGATGCACTTACTGTACGTTTCTCATGATGATGTTTTGTATCTTCTTCTGTTAATAAATGTGTGTTTGTATTGTTATCCGACTACTGCGACCAAAGAACACAATATCTTCAGCAACTGTCTATTGAATAAAGTATCCAAGGTTGAATGTATTTGGGATGATTTTCATTCTTGAACTGTTCCACAAAAGATTGCGTAGTGATAGCAGTAACTAAATGCCAACACAGTCAACCAGCAAAAAAATAAAATAAAATAAATAAAAATAAAAGCCAACGGAAACGTTCACCCTGAATCAGAATAAAGGTGTCAACTGGCAACAGTCAAATCAAGTGTACTTTTCTTTCTGTGTACAGATAAAGTAAATTTAAGGTCATGAGGTTGGGGTAAGTCCACACTTCTTTTTCCCATCAGTGTCCTTGCATAAAAACACAACAAATGTCTTCATTATGATTGTAGCACCAAAGGACCCTTTCAGTAACATTGCATTTTAACCTTCGAAGACATTTGCTGGACGTCCTTTGGCTCCAAGACCTGTAACTCTGAAGACAGAACCTGCAAGGGGCTCTTCTTTGAGGTAGTACTCCTCTGGCTTAACCAGACGTCCACAAGTCACGTACAGCTCATCCAGGTTTTTTCCACCCCAGCACACAGATGTTGTCTGTTTGGCTGGAATCTTCACACACTGGAGAGTTTTACCTGAATCATGACAACACCATTCTGTGATTTGTCTTGTCATTTTAAAGAAAATTGAGGGATCAAGAAAGTCCATTCTTAAAAAAGTAAGAGGTTTGGTGATCTTTGGATTTCTGGAGACTAATGTGTTAGAGAAAATTATATAGGGACTGTATGAGAGTATCCATCTCCCACAATATCTTGCTGCCTTTCCATCCCTAACCTCAAAGGGGTCAGGTAGCTAGGTCAGCTATAGGTTGTGCAAGGAGTGGGGGGAGGAATTGGTATTTTGTGCCGAACCAGCAGCTAAGGATATATCATGCCAAGGCAGCCAGCTCCGGAAACATATAGCACATGCAGAAAAAGAACAGAGTGCCTGAGAATAGAGTTGAACCCAGGACAGCTAACCCTCACTGTATTGGTGAGGGGCGCTAACCGTTCCGCCACCAGACGGCCTATACAGGTTGTGCAAGCTACAGATAAAAACCAGTCGGTGTGAAATTATCTGGAATTAAATACTGGTTTCTAACCCTTTGGTTATGCATTTCCCCACCACTGTAGTGACATAATTATACATTAGCTGGCCAAATAATTTTGATTTACCCCTAAGTCCTAAAAAAAAATACAAAATTGTAATTGTCAGTTCTAAACACAGATATCTAAGCATCCTTCATAAATACATTTTAAAATAAAAACTTTTTTAACAGTAAGTAGTTAATAAAATAATTTCATAAAATTAAACTTAGCGAAAATACTTAACAATAAATTAAAATAATTCCAAGTGCACCTACCTGTTTCAGGATCAAATTTGAACACTGCCCCTGCACCAAAGCATGCCACCCACAGTTTGCCTTCAGTATCAATAGTCATTCCATCAGGAACACTATAGGTGTCAGTGTCAAAGTCAAATGATGTGAGGTCAACAGCTGTCCTTTGATTACCTAACACAATATAAAACATCCATGACATTTATCAATAATTCCAAACCCATCAAAGTACAACTCCCCTTTCCAAAGCTCACTGTTACATCTTGTAAAAACAGAAAGATATAGAATAAAGCTGTATGGACTTATTTTAACAATGTGTTAAAAAACAACAACCTGAACATCCACACTATTTCTCCCAAGCTCTTTTGTTCACTCACATTAGTGCAAATTTTCAGAACTCTTATGAAAGCAATGTGATTTCTGCCAATAAAAGTCATGCAGTTCATTACACTGTTAAAAAGAAACCAATCTCTGAAATGCAGACATTGACTAAGAACAAAGCCATCTCTCACTGATTGCTCCATTTTCCAAATCATAGTCAAAGGCATAGACTTTCTTAGGGATTGAGTCAATGTAGAACATGGTTTGATTATCTTCTGTCCAGGCGAAGCCATTTGAAAGGTCTATACCAGACACCCATTTCTTCACTGTATGATCAAGGTCAAGGCTGTATAGTGACCCCACTGCAGGTTCGAAAACACCTGGCTTCACCTCAGCTCCCATTGTACCTGAGAGAAAGAACACAACACAGAATAATTTAGCTTTCTTTTAATTTAAAACATATAAACAGTCAAAAATGAACAGTTTTATGCATTCTATGGACACTGCTTGCTGGCCTAGCACGAAAAGAAAAAAATTCGTAAAATAAGAATACAAATTTATCAGTGTAGAGTTTTCACACCATCATGATAACTGTCAACATTCACTAGCCTACATGTGTTTTCATACACTGAATGCACCTCTTACTGAGAGCCCGATCAGAGCTCACCTGTCCACAGACGTCCTTTGGCATCACATTTGGCATCGTTGACACGGTTTCTAGTTTCCTGGTCAACTTCTGCGATGTCTGTGACTGTTCCTGTTTCCCACTCCAGCAGTGACAGCTTCCTCCCCAGACCCACCATGTAGCCACCCCGTCGGCGAGGTATCACATGACCGACTGTATCTTCTGTACATGTGAAATAGTAATTTAAACAGTGAGATAGTGACGATGTTAATGAAAGTAAGGACAATAGAGACTGTGGTTATAACGATGATTCTTGAGCAGTAAACTATTTCTTGCCCATGCATCTGCATCTGAACATAAAGGAGAAGCTGGATTTACAATAAATTTACTCATATTTTGTTTGCTAAATACAAGCTAAAATCAAAACAAAGTACAAAAACTGATTCACAAGATGAAGACCTTACTGAGATGAACTTTGGTGTCCTCTCCTGTGACAGAGTTCCAGCGATGGACATCATGAGCTATGACATCTACATACAGGAGACTCTGAGTGGTATCATCCCAGTGGGGACCCTCACCAACTTTGCTGCAGCTGTTCTTGATGGCTACTTCAACGGTGGGTGATGCCATGACTGCTTGATGTTGCCCCCAAAACTAGTTGCTCTATTAAAAATGACAAAAAACTACAGTGATATAAAACATAAGTATAGCCAGTTAACCTGTCACACATCTGCTCGCGCTCACCTAAACGCGCAACATTTTATTGTTTGTATCTTATTATGGCGACGGCTTGCTGGCCACCTGTAGCTACCTGTGCTACCACCGCCTAGAGGGGCAATCTCTAAGCAAAGTACCCAGCCTGGCTGATGGTTGAGATGGTGATCCACTGGTGATGTGTTGCTTTCACCAAACTTCTTTTACTGATCCTGCCCCGTCGCTTGTTTGCCATCTTTGGCAGGAAAGTGCTTCCACCTACAAGGGATTTCGCACTATTAGGAGCAAGAAACCCGAGTACGCTGATTGCAAGCAATTGTCAAATACAGATAGTGCCCGCGACGAGATCCGAACCAATGCGACATGCGCAGCCAACGCAGGGTACTGAGGAGAAAAGAAATATCTGTTTTCAGGTGCATTGATAGGATGTTTGTTCAGCTATATCGCTTTTTCAGGAGTGTCCAGTTAAGGGGTTAATGTTTCTTTTTCTCCTCCTCTCTCTCTCTCACGCTGTATGCCTAACATTTAATCTTTTTAGAATACTGTACTGTTCAAATCCCACCCCCTGTTTCACGTTCATCAAACATCCGATAATCTGTGTGTTCCCACTAGGTGCACCTCAAACATTCTTGACCTTTACAGTGATAATGATGCAGCGATTTTTACTCAAATTAGAGAAAAGTTATGTGTCCTTAATAGTATCTTGCACACAAACAAACAAACAAACAAACAAACAAACAAACAAAACAAACAAACAAACAAACAAACAAACAAACAAACAAACCATTTCTACTTTTGAAACTGCTATACTATTCAAACTCACCCGTGTCACCCTCTCCAAGCACCAAGTAATCTGAAGGTCCCTATCTGAATCCCAGGCTCTGCACACCCAACCTTGACCCTATGAACCGGTTGTGCGAAATTTATCGTACAATGATCTCTGCCCCCTTCAAAGTGGCGCAATAGTCACCATACACCCGGGGGTGGCTGTCCTAGTTTCGACTCTCGTCTAGGGCAGGCTGTTCTTTCTGTGCATGTGGCATTTGTTTACACAGTGAGTGCCTTGCCCTGATGTTGCTGGCTCGGCATAAAACATCCATTTCCCCCTCCACCCCATCCTCCTTCAAAATGATCAACAACGACTGTCAAGCTGTAACTAAACCTTGCTCAAGGTCTGATGCTTACATGTACAATTTGCACATACAATAGGACTGAGTGGTAAATACACTATATTGCCATCACAAGTTGATTCTACATTGCACTTGTCATTCAACATCAGGCATATGTTGGAAAACACTTCTTTATAAGGTAGTTAGAACTAAAAGACCCTCTTATGGCAGGTATAAATGGTTCTATTCAATAGGCTGTTGAGTAAGTATTCTTATTCCAGATTCTCAACAAAAATGAATCAGATGCAGAAAAAGCCAACACAAAGAGTCGGTTAACACAATAATTAGGATTCTCAAAACAAGTTCTGCAGATTGAATGTCAACTAACGAGGACTAAAACAAGTCGTAAGGGCAAAGAGCGTTACGGACACTAACCCACGTGACCATCTGACCTCTTGACCTTTGTGTACGGGTTCATTGAAACAGAAAAAAAAAAAACGAGTCATACTCGGCAACAGCTTCTACATGTACTTCTAGCGATTCAGTTGTCGCACTTTAATGATGGGAGGCATATAGTTCTGAATCATCATGAATGGAAACGATGATGGAAACAGAAGTTTACCATAATTATAACTGGACGACATCCAACACTCGGTTTATTTAGAATTCATTATAATCAGTCACTGGTAATAGCCAGTTCTGTCTCTTTTAAAGCTTTTTCTTCAGCCTATTGCGATTGTCTCTAAATATTGTCAACTTTTGTTAAATTATTAGTAATAATATTCACAGTTCAGTACATGTCGATTTTTTTTTTAAAGATGATGCCCACTAGGTGGACGACTCCGTGCACCATTTGCTGTATAATTGTTTTTTCTTACCTCTGTCAGGACCTCTGTCGGAAGTTTCAGAAAAAGCTCCTACCAGTCTCCTTACAAGAACACATCTACACGGGGAGAAGATGGGCTTTCCTGATGAACGAGTGTGCAGGGCAAGGTGTATAATAAGAACTCCCGACCCATGGACAGGGTTAGACAGTGACTCAGGTATTACGAAGCAGTTCTTACTGATAACAGACATGTAGACGGCTTGCATGCATGCACATGAATTCGTGTGAGTATTGGGAAAGTATGGGTGGGGAAAACTAATAAGACTATATTTTATCTGGACACACATTTAAAAAGAGTGTATTCAACATAGTCCTTCATGTCGCAGGTGTTAATGACTGTTCCTTTCTCTTAGAATCCATGAAAAGTGGTGTTCTATATCTATATTATATATCCTTGTTCTGCACAGTTCTTGATTCTACACTTTTATTTAGCATTGATAGTTTATTTATATTGTTTAGTATGTATTTTAATTGTGTTTTTTATTTGTTATCCTACCTTAATTGGACGGGTTGGTCCAAAGACGTCCTCGGGCCGCAATTTGCCCACCCCTGGTATACAGTTTGCGATTTATGTTTTGTTTCTAGAGTGTTATAATTATATTTAAAAATGTTTTTGTTGCTTTTGCTTGTGTTAAGATCTTCAGGTACGATTTACCAATCATTGTTAATATTTGTCTTAGTATTTGTTGGAATATATCTCAAGAGTCACATATAAAGGTCAAGGCACCTATTTGCAATTTTTTTCTCAAATAGTAGGGTTTTCAATTGAGGCTTCATCAAAATAAAGTGTTTTATTGTACTGTGACACAAGTGAAACTGATTTATGAATCAATGAAATCAAGTTTATATTTTATTTCTATGCAAAAAAATAGCTTTGTATTAAGTCACAAAAACACAGATAGTAAGAACTGACAACGGTAAAGCGCACGATGCAACTTCAAATTGTCTTTTGACCATAGTTCATTTACAAACATTCTTCGTTTTATATTTTCCCAGTCATTCCTGTTTGGATATTTTAGAAAAGGTTGTCGTTGGTCGGTCAACCTTCATACACGTGTGCCGGGCGACCTTTCAACCCAAGACTTAACCCTGAAAACTGATCCAGCCAGTGGTTCCTCTCGGAGGAAGTATTCCTCCGGTTGTCGTTGCCGTCCACTTGTGACGTACAACTCGTCGTGGTTGCGGCCTCCCCAGCACATGGATGTCACCTGGGTGACTGGGAACTTGAGCGTTTGAAGGTGTGTACCTGCACACACATGAATGAAACGTGAGCTATGACTACAACCTTCTGTACACCCTATAAATATTTTTACTGATATACATTTATCTTTCCAGTCTCGTAATCAAATCCTGTTCGTAGACATCAGTTCCAGGAGCATCACTCAAAACTTGAGTAGTGTTCACAGACACATGTTCAAATGATGAGAAGCTATGTACACGTGTACCTGTCACGGGATCGAATCTACCAATCACTCCCCCGTTGTAGAAGGCCACCCACAGCTTCCCCTCCGTGTCGATGTTCATATCATCGGGCACCCCTCCGATGTCAGGTACTGCAGTGGCCATGTCAATGGCGACTCTTTGGTTGCCTGGCAACAGAAAACAGGGAGTGACACCTGGCATCCTTAGCCACGCATGGAATCATTAAGCATTTCCATTCTGCTGCTCGAGTAACAGTCTCGTTCGCTCACTGTAACGATGTTTATTTGCTTCTGATCACATGATTAGCCAATCTAGGCGTGTCCTAATTATCGTCCAACATTAAAGATCTTTCTGACACCCGCCATCTTTGTGAAGTCGTTTTTATCGTCAGCACAATCAACAGCAGTGATATCATCACAATAAACACACCCCTGCCCCATAGTGCTCTGCGCAGTTGCTGGCAGGTTGAAAAAGCGAGAACAGAAATACATGCAAGTCAGAATGATTCAACAAAAACAAAACCTCTGTATCACGGGAAGGTCTTTCAAAAGTTAACGGTCCTTTCGCACCAAGGGCTTTGCAGCAACAGAATGTAAACACAGACTCACTTATGTTTCCTCCTTCCAGATCGAAGTCGAAGGCGTAGAGTTTTCTTGCTGACGAATCGACCAGAAACATGGTTCGGTTGTCGTCTGTCCACGCCATACCGTTACAAAGGTAAAAGTTCGTGGCCTGCTTTCTAACTGTGCGGTCAAGGTCCAGACTGTACAGCGATCCCTGCGGGGATGCTGGTGGACGAGGCTCGGAGCCCATGGTACCTGATGAGAAAACATGTAAAAACGAATTCAAGATCAAGTCATCATCATCATTAACCTTTCCTTTCTCCATCTTCTCTCTCTCGTTTTTCTTGTCTCTTCTCCGTCTTTTTGTACATAAAAAGTGAGATAGGGCAAAAAAACAACAACAAAAGATGTTAAAGACAAGAGGTTAACAAGACTCACCTGCCCACAGACGGCCCTTGGCATCGCACTTGCCGCTGTTGAAGCGGTTGTTGGTGCCCTGATCCACCTCGACGATTTTTGTCACGGTCTGTGAGTCCCAGTCAAGCTGGGAGATCGTCCGGCCCAACCCCACTATTAGCCCTCCCTGGCGCCGGGGGATAACGAAGGAGACGTTGTCGTCTAGTTTTGGACAGAGCAGCGACATCTGGTGTCAAGCGACACGAATTGCCAAACACTTCCTCCGTAGCACGCACGCTCACCTGCTTTTTACCTTTCCCTCCCTCTCTCTCTGTCACACAGACCAATCCTCCTCCTCCTCCTTCTCCTCCTCCTCATCATAATAACTCACCGAGGGTGACTTTGGTGTCCTCCTTGGTGTCCGGGTTCCAGCGGTGCACCTCGTGGTCTGTGAGGTCAATGTACAGCAGCGTCTGAGTGTCATCCTCCCAGTAAGGACACTTCCCGAGGTGTTTGGTGCCAACTCTGATGGCTACTTCCACCATTAGAGACAACATTCTTCCCTCTCGAAAGCTCTGAAGGTTCAAACCAGATCCCTGCTGCTGCAGATGTCCAGTTGCTAGCCGCTCTGTAGCCTGGGATTGAAGTAAACTCATCTTAAGATTCTCTTTAAGCAGTTTTCACTCGAAATCTGTTACTCTTGACTAAACAAATAAACATTCATTTATTCTCTATATCAAACCAGAGTATTCACACACATGTAGAACACTGTTTATATTTTAACACTACTGTATCTCATTTCAACGAAATTATCATCGGGAGCTTAAGTAAAGTTGCTGTAACAATATACTAAGCAAAATAATGGCTTCTCTTAAAAATGTGCATCTCCTTTTCTAAGAGAACAAACTGTGATGTTAGCTTCTATTCATTCGAGAAATACCTGGTTATGTCCGCCGCTAGAGTGTCAAGTCCGATTCTATCCAGACCTTAACGCATCTCGAATATATACTGAAGCCTTATCTATATATGTCAAGATGATTAGGTAACCATTTTGTTTGGATTACATCAGCAAGTCACAGGTTGTCACGGACCATTCCGTGCCTTCCGTGTTTTTCAGAATATTTAACCCTTCTGTGATTCAGGGACTAAAGGTGTGTGTTGAAAGGTGTGGCTGAATGGATGAAAACATTAGTAGGAAAGGGTTAATTGTGACAGAAAGTGTTTAGGAAACACAGTTTACCAGTTGGTTTTGGTGGGAAACAAGGGAAGAAATTAACTCAGGCCCGGGACGTGTCTGAGTCACGAGTTGAGATTGGGGTATAGTGCCCGGGTAGGTGTCCATCGACGCTGGATGCGGAGCGTGACTGACCCGTTTTGGATTAACCTCGCCTAGACGAGGTATATGACATCTTTTTCTGTTATTTCTTGTGAAATTGTAATAGAACTAAGGTAGGTTTCGTTGTTGTAAACATGTGAGAGAAAGATGTGCGAACTGGAAAAGTGTTTACAGTTGTAATATAGTGTAACCTCGAGTTACAGGTTTTAATTGTATGGGCGGAAGAATTGGAGCCATTCTGGATGAGGAGGAATCGCCTCCCAAGACCATCCCTTGAACGCCTTGGGTTCAGCACCCAGCAGCACGTGGGCTAGGAGAACCGTGACGTCACTGCGGGTGACCTCTGTGACCCCGGAAACCGCCTGACGTCACGGCCAGGTGTACGGCCTTCCTGTGTGTGTGTAGTGGTGTTGTGGATTCTAATATTTGTGTTGTGGATTACTAGTTGGCTGGACACGTGGAGAGCGACAACTCTAAGAGGGACGATAAACTGTGAGTAATGTACTCAACGACTGGTGTGAAATATTTATACTTTGTGAGAAATTTGAATAAGTTGAGACAGATTGGTGAAGTCCCCCGGATGTAAACATTGCAGCTATCGTTAGAAGTTTGTCGTCTTTAGAACGAGGTGATGAGGCGAGTTGTTATTAATGTTTGTGTTGTAGTCTGTAAAGTCCTCAGCCGCTCGACAACGAAATGAAGATGTGGGCAGCCTCATGCAATCGTTTTGTTGTGTGTTGAAAGAACGCGCATTTGTCTGGCTGAGTGAGTTGTAAGCCACCCGTGTGGTGATACAGCTAATGTTTTTCTCCTGATTTTTCTCCTGCGTTTATAAACCAAAAGGACTTTATCTGATACGAAGATTTGTGTGTGCGCGCGCGTGTCTATGCGTCGGTCTGAGATAGAAAGATGTGATCTCTAAAAACAACAGTGCCGGCCAGATACTCTGAGTGTCCTACATGCTTCCCATCTGTCATCTGGTCTTTGTTCATATTTGACACATCCACTCTTTCAAGCTGATATGAAAATTTGTTTCAGCCTTTGTGAGGTGTAATGTCCGTTGGTGACAGCATCCTTATTTTTGTTTCTAGGTCAAGCGCAAATCATTATCAATAACAAGCTGCAGAGGACTTTTATTTAATAACTTACTATATGTTTTAATGACAAGGTGCTCACCTGATTAGATTGTATTATTATATTATGTACAGAATATGTACATGTGTGTATACAAGCACTCACATTTAAACATTCACTTTCGCTCCTATATAAAAAATCTTACATTCACTCACCTTCAGACATTCACACTTACAAGCATTTGGTCACATCTGCCCTCCCACGTTTACACTTGGTCACTCTATCACATTCACACACTCACAGGCTGGTTGTTTGGTTGATTGGTTTATTCAACAGGAAAGTGCTTCCACTTTGCGGTGACTTCGCACACACAAATATTTTCACTAATTCTTATTCATCCTCACCATCTACAGATTTATTTGAAGGTGCAGAGACTTTGACTAAGTTACATGAGTACATCAATGAAATTTTGGATGTTAGAAAAAAAAATTGCCTCAGTCACGTTTGGACTCTGTAAATAAGAAAATAACAACTAGCTTGCAGTCATGAGTGACTTCTGCCTTGATGTAGAAGTCATTACTGTTCATCTCCCTTGACTGAACTTTATTGGTTTTTCCTTCTCTTTTCCTAGTCAGTTTCAGGATATTACAGTAGTCTAAGTATTGTACCGTGGTCATATAGTCTACGTATTGTGCTGTAGTTATATAGTCAGTTTAGCACATAATGTGGTCTGAGTAACGTAATGTAGTCATAAATTAAATCTTCTACATATTGTGCCATACATATACAGTTATTTTTTAGGAAAAATTGTGGTCTGAGTATTGTACTGCAGTCGTAAAGTCTTTGACAGATTTCTTGAGCAACGAAAGTGGTCAGCTTGTGAGGTTCATCATATTGACCGATCCCTGTCTAAAATATACTTTGAAAGCAGAAAAACTGAAAGGATCTATAAGTAGAGGTGTGTCCTCATCAAAAGGTCTCTTGTGAGTTATGCTGGAACTGAGGTTTTGTATGATAGACTTTCTTTTCTGAAGTCTTTGGTCTGTGCCCATCATGTAGGATACTTCTTTAGACCTACACCTTACATGTTTACAAAACTTACTAAGCAAACTTCTTTTTCAACAGTTTTATTGAGCTATGTATACAGTGGCTGCATTTCTCCCTTTGTTATCAGTTATCATTGGCTATTCTCTCGGTTAACTTTCACAGTTCAGTCAAAAACTCAAGAGCTTTTGTGAACATAACAGTACAACCCTCTCATTCCCCAGCCTCTAGAAACATTCATCAAAGGTTTATAGGTGGTCGCCTTTACATGATGTATAATTATTGTGACTATTGTGTGATTATTGCTGTGTTGATATTTTAGTGAACTGTTAATAAAACTAATATAAAAAGGCTTAAAGGCATTTTTCCTTCACATTAATTTGGGCATTTTTTTGACTCATTCACAGACATCGTTTAACATGATGAGGAAAAGAAACCGTTTATTTTCTTTTGTATATTTTCTCACTGATCACAAGATATAATGAAAAGAATAAAAAAAATTAATCTATATTGTAGATAAACAAAACATTGCACAGCTGAAAAGACAATTACACTGGTAGAAAAAGTATCTCACAAAGGCTTATCAATTTGAATGTTAACAATTAATCAGATATATTCTGATCTCTTAATGTCTCATATTCAAGAAAACACTATTACTGCCACATACTTCTTCCATGTCTACGTCAAGTTAGGATCCCCCAGAAAACTTCCCTGCATCTTAGCCCTCATAGACATAAGCTGGACGCCCCTTGGCTCCAAGACCTGTAACTCTGAACACAGAACCTGCTAGAGGTTCTTCTTTGAGGTAGTACTCCTCTGGCTTACCAACACGTGCACAAGTCACGTACAGCTCATCCAGATTTTTTCCACCCCAGCACACAGATGTTGTCTGTTTGGCTGGAATCTTCACACACTGGAGAGTTTTGCCTGAATAAGAGCAACGTAAAATTATCTTATATTTTTTGCTAAACTGTTTAAAGACAATTAGTTGATCAAGAGGGTGTTATTCTTAAGCAATAACAAAAATAATGTAGTCGTGTAATCTTTAGATCACTGGGGGTGTGCGTTGTGAGAAATATTGTAGATGCCAGTTATTTTGTAAGGGTGGTACCCATCTTCTCTCACTGCCTTTCCATCCCTAACCTCAAACGGGTCAGGTTCTCATTCAACAGCTAGGTGAACTATAGGGGATGTAAGCTGCATATACAAACCAGTCAGTGTATGTTTATATAGACTTGTATACTGGTGCACTGGACACTTTGCTTTTCCATTTCCTCAATATAACAGCAATGTGATTATAGATTAAGGGGTCAAACGATTTTAATTTACCCCTGCACTCTTTATAAAGAAAGTGTAAGAATTAAATTGTCAGTCATAAACAGACATTGAAGCATCCTTTGTACATCAAGTTAATTTACAAAAGAAAACTTACATGACTCAACAATAAGCAATTTATAAAACATTGTATAAAAATAAATACGACTTAAATAACAATAAAATAATCTAAAAAATATTAAAAATGACTCGAGTGCACTTACCTGTTTCAGGATCAAATTTGTACACTGCCCCTGCACCAAAACATGCCACCCATAGTTTGCCTTCGGTATCAATGGTCATACCATCAGGAACACCGTATGTGTCAATGTCATATGGTGTGAGGTCAACAGCTGTCCTTTGCTTACCTAACACAATATAAAAATCAATAAACATCTGTCAATAATTCTTAAACTCATCAAAGTACAAAGCCCCTTAAAAGTTCAATGAAATACATCTTGTGAAAAATAGAAAAATAAAGAATGAGGCTGCATGAACTGGTCTGGGTTTAACAGAGGAGAAAAGACTCAACTACTTGTATATCAATGCTATTTCTTCCGAGCTTCTTTGTCCACTTACACACGCTCACTGCTTATAAATATTTGTAATTTTAGAGTGATGTTGTCTCCCTAGTACACAAAAAAGATTTGTGGATATGTGTGGGGTTAAGTGGTAGAAATGTGACTTCACATCTGCCTCTGCAGTATAATTTTATAGCTTTTATGCAGACAATATGATATCTAGTAAATAAAAATCACGCATTTCTTTACATTATTAAAATGAGTTCTCAACCAAATAAAAAAAGCTGTCTCTCACTGATTGCTCCATTTTCCAAATCATAGTCAAAGGCATAGACTTTTTTAGGGATTGAGTCAATGTAGAACATGGTCTGATTATCTTCTGTCCAGGCCAAGCCGTTTGAGATGTGTATTCCAGGCAGCCATTTCTTCACTGTCCGATCTAGGTCAAGGCTGTACAATGCCCCTGCTGCAGGTTCAACAAAAGCTGGTTTCACTTCAAATCCCATTGTACCTGAAAGACAGAACATACAACACAAAATAGTTTAGCTTTCTTTTAATCTTAACCCATATAATCAATCAAAAATTGACAGTACTACACATTCAGTGGCACAATGATTGCAGGCCTTAGACAAAAACATTTCCTATTTGACAAAGTGTTTTTACATTATCTTCTTGATAACTGTCAACATTCATAAGTTTACATGTATATTTTCGTGTCTTTAATGCACTTCTTATTGAGAACCCTATCAGAGCTCACCTGCCCACAGACGTCCTTTGGCATCACATTTGCCATCATTGAAACGGTTGCCAGTTTCTCGGTCAACTTCTGTAATATCCGTGACTGTTCCAGTTTCCCACTCCAGCAGTGACAGTCTCCTTCCCAGACCCACAATGTAGCCACCCCATCGTCGAGGTACCACCAGGCTGACTGTGTCCTCTGTACATGTGAAACAGTGCTGTGAACGCTATGATAGTTATAATGGTAATGACAGAACAATTGTGACAACGATTATAATAATATCAATGACACTGAGCAGTATAACATTTCTTGGATGTAGATTTACATCTGAACATGAAATCAAACTCTTTAAAAAATTAAATTTACTCATTATGCTTTGTTTGCTAAGCTTTATTTAATTTCATTAGCTCAGTGGTGTCTGTAAAATTAAGTGTAGATGTACAAAGTACAAAGGGATTGTAATATAGCTGCTCTAACTCAAAGTTTTGGGAAAGTCCAGCTACTAAAATAAACACATGCAATTTAATGCCTAATTCTACACATAAAAACACAAAATAAAAGTACTGATTCACAAAATGAAGACCTGCAAGGCTTACTGAGATGAACTTTGGTGTCCTCTCCTGTGACAGAATTCCAGCGATGGACATCGAGAGCCTTGATGTCTACATACAGGAGACTCTGAGAGGCATCATCCCAATGGGGACCCTCCCCAATGGTACTGCAGCTGTTTTTGATCGCTGTTTCCACTGTGGGTGATGCCATGACTGCTTGTTGTTGAACCAAAATTACTTGTTCTATTAAGAAGAAAGAGAAGAATATAGAAAAGTATAAACACAATAAAAACTGTAGATGAAGCCATGGCTGCTTGTTGTTGCATCAACAATACTTGCTTTATTACAAATTAAACCTATAGAGCAATAAAACATAAGCTTATTGGAAACAAACATAAATCAGAAGGTTTAAGGAGAGTGAAGTTGCAAGCATATCTCTCTTAGATGGAACAGCGACAGATTTAAGAAAACAGTAGAAAAAAATGTGCAGAGAAAGATATAATGAGAGACATGAACAAGACATCTCAATGAGTGTATTAAAAAATAAAATGAAAAGAGTGTAAGCTGGGAAGAGAAACAGGGAGATATTAACACTGATGAACACAAATATGTACACGTTATCAATACACATTTGATTCTTCTTCAACGAAAAAGTGTGAAGGCCATTGAATGAAAGATCAGGTTGACTAGCTACACAAATTATTGTTGATGGCATGTTCCTCCCAAATAACTATAGTAGTATGGAACATTGTATATAGTAGAATGGAACATGGCACACACACACAGAGGACAGGTACAGGCTTGGCGGTGGTGGTGGGGGGTAATTATTGATCGGGTGATCGGAAGGGGATCGACTAGCAACAGGATGGAGGTGCGGGGATGTTTAGTCAGAAAGTGAGGGGACAATGCAGAGGTGAGAGCTATGTTTCATGTTTCATGGAGAGCGCGAGGGTGTGGTTTGGAGGTTTTGCTTTAGCCAGAAACATCGACAGTGTTAAAGTGAAAAGACTAAGAACCCATGAGAGTGTTGTGTTTGTTCTTGTGGTGAGATCGGGAAAGCAACGTCTGTTATATAAACACTGCTTGTGAAATTGTGAGTGACATTCTTTACTGTTAAGTTTGCTAATGTCAATACATACCCTCCAAGCAAACTCTAGCTATGAGTGAAAATGTGTCCTACCCATACATTGATTTCAACCATAAGACTATTTCAAGTTCTGATAAGATATTTACCGCTTCATCTACTATAAGACTGTTAACATTTTACTGCTTACCTGCAATTTAAATGATGAAGCAGAATGATGGTTGCAATAATTTATTCCCAGTTGTGATATGCACAGGGCACTGATTAGGAGAAACAGATCTCAAAGTGATGTCTACCTATTTGCTTGCAGTCTTCAGGGCATTGATAGGCTGTTTGTGTTCATCACCTTTTCTGCACACCATTATCTTATCGACCTTATATGTTATCTCCGTCCTTTCACAAATGTCTCATGGTATTTAAGAAGTTAAGAGGTTAATGTTCAGGGTTTTACCTTGAGCTAGATAGTAACATATACACATTGCAAAGGTCAGCACATTAAAATTCATGTACTTGAGCGTGTGTGCACATACACACAGCGTAGGCACTAAGCCTTTTGTCTTTCTAGAATATTGCACTATGCCAAGCACCAAATAATCTGAGTGTTCATATTTGAGTCCAATTCTCTGCACCTTAAACAAGCCTGACCTTCATAAACCAGCTTCTGCTAGTTTTATCAAATAGTAATCTTTTATTTTTTCACCCCCTCCTTCAAGCTTTGGACAAGAATAACTGTTGAGCAGTAACTGAACCTTCTCATATCTCATGCTTACATGATTCACTTTGCACATACAATAGTTAGGACAGTGTGGTAAATACAATATAGTGTCTCTATCACAATTATGAATCTTTACTTTATTCATTCTTAAAACACAGTCACGAGAATAGAAACAAAAGAACAAAGATAATAAAAGATGGAGAAAGGTGTAAAAATAATGTGAAAACTTTTATCCCGGCATGTATGGGTGGGTTATTCTTCCACAGTAAGTGTTCTAGTGTGTAACTATAAACATTTAATACTTTAACCCTCAGAACATGATGAGTTACAATCATTGCTTTGCCAGGGGAAGGCGATTTTCATTATTTTATTGCAAAATTAGTTTTCTCCTTTCAAAAAAGGTATATGTTTCTTGGTCTAATATTTACCCTAGAGCAGCAATAATAAAATACAAATTTCACTGTCATCTTCACAGTCTTCAGTTATTAGCCAGTCTTTGTAAACACTTATACTTTTATGTCATGCTCTGAGGGTTAAGTTCAGTGTTACTATGTATTTACAGTTTAAGTGTCACTATTAAGCTAAAATTTATAGCAACAAAATTTGAGTCAGATATTTGACTTTAAAAAACCATGTTTTTAGAAGTAGAAACTACACACAAAAGTTTGATATGTTCCTTTTATAACAGTGTTAATGATTGCAGAGTCATATACAGAAGAAGATCCTGTATTAGCTAGTGTTGCCACAAATAAACTTTAAGTGTCTGCATTAGATAACAACAAAATAACTTAATCATTAAGACTTAAAAAAATGTTTGGTTTTTTTGTTGCTGACTGACAGGAATGAGCTCAACTTGTAACTCAAATGAGCTTTTATTGCATACTGAACTCAGAGTGAAATCTAAGAAGAAAAAAATCTTTGACTCACTCAATATGTGTGTGAGTGCGTTTTCTGTATCATGTCAGTCGCACTTTCTACACCAGAATGGAACATCAACTTGATAAAAACACACGAACCAAACTAGAGAAACAGTGAGGAAAGGTGCAGGCCAGTTGGTGTAGCACACATCAAAATAAGCAGGTTTACCGTGTCTGTTTTGTTACCTAGCACAACTCTTTTAATTACAGTATAATCGTTTAGTGTAAATAATGTTGTGCATATAATGTTCTCGTTAAAATGGCCAAATCACCTCCCAGTCTTGATTGTCGGCGTTCAGTTTTGACGAAGCATGATGTAGTGATTTACAGTTATGGTGATAAATTGTATAACGCCAGTGAGAAAAAAACTGGCAAAACAAAAGAGAGCAAGTTAATTGAACTTCGGTCTTTTAATCACGAATGACGGTCGACAAGACAGAGGAGGAGGACGTACTAAGGGACATAAGCCTCACGTCACTGATAGCAGTTCCTCTGTAGTTACGTCCCCTAGAGTAAAGGTACTGCCGATATCGAACTCGTTATGACAGAATTTTATATATATCCTAGCAGCTCCGTGAGACGGAGCGTAATTCCCCTCCCAATTTGTCCCACCTCTTTACCCTAGAGGTGGGGCTTCCCATCCATAAAATGCAATGGGGTGTCAGATGCTTTTAAAACAGTTGGGGGTTTTTCATCTTGACTACTTTCATCTTTTTTTCACGTTTCCCCCAGGGTTCAGATCTCGTCTCGGGCACGCTGTTCTTTCTCTGCATGTGGCATCTGTTTATGGGGCTGGCTGCCTTGCCGTGAAATAGCCTTAGTTGCCGGCTCGGTGTAAACCCCCTTTCCCCAACCAACTCGAAACCTGGCGAACTGTTGGCTTTTCTGATGCTTCCACATTGAAATGAGTTTTCACTCTGTGGGGTTAAAGCACGATGAAGTGGTGTAGGATGAAGTGGAGAGGCAGAGGAAAAGTCCCCCATCCCACCCTAAAAAGATACGTGGGTCACGGTGGGTGGGTACGTGGGATATCCTCTTTGCCCCCCTCCCACTACTTGCGATGTTTGAAATCAGGTGTGTTGAGAAAGTGCAAGGAGGAGCTGGTAAATGCCTTTTTGGCTTTGGCTGTGTGACCTGCCAGGGAGATGGCCCTAATTTGTGGTGGTCTGTCACTTTTTATTTGCCGGTCTCGTCTCCCATGCTCCAGTCGTCCTGGGGCACGTGCCCTATAAACACCCCAGCTGTCACACTCTCTGTACGTCACCAGCTCACGGGAAACAGGATCACGTGACTACCACGCAACTAAATACCTCAGTCGAGGGCACTTCTTGTTCGTGATTAATATTCTCCAAGAGTGAGATGTGCCGGGAGAGACTGCTAGAAGCGTATATCTATCACAATTTTAACTAATCGATCTAACAAAAAGTACCCTCCCAACGCCCTCTCTTTTGATGATGTTCTGTTGTTTTTGTTTTTGTTTTTTTTCTTCCACCAAAATTATCAGGAAACAACAAAGGATAGAGTCTTCTAACGACGTGTGTAAATCATCAACAGGATTTGGGCGCCACACGTGATCGACGTGGTGAGACTGACAATAACAGAGGTCGATATGATGATGCATGTGATGTATCTGCAACAACAGATGCGCATGATGACATCAATAAGAAACAGGTTGATGAGAGCCACACAGACTGTATGCCGTAATAATAATCGAGATGACAGGACTTCGTACGATGAGGACAGTGAAGCTGCTCTGTTTACAGTTAGTGATACACACCTACCCAGTCGACAGTCTCACAATCAGGGTACCCTGTGTTGTAAAGATGCATGAAATCCTTTTCAACATGCAAGCCACATCATTCTCTTGAAAACAGAGAAGGTATTTTTTGCTTCAGCTACTAGACAATGCAAAGCCTCGTGGTCTGAGTTGTGCCCTTGGCTTCATCACTGATTAGAAAGCATATTGTTTTGTGTGCAATGCAAGTAATACATAAGAGTTGCAAAGCTGATCAGGAATTTATTTCGACAGGTTTTAACTTCCGCAACAAAGAAATATTCAGCTGCCATCAAGTCTTCTGCACATCGTGGTGCTGGCGGTGACAAGATGAGAAGAGAATCAGAGGCTTTACAATCAGATTGGAATCGGAATATCCAGTACGAATCTCAACAGCTGCAATATATTGCAAGCTTCATGAACGAAATGGAATGCCTTAAATTTCTGCTTTGTCAGGGTCTGGTTCATCGTGGCTACGATGATGATTAGGGCAACCTTCACGAAGATTAGCCTTGGTGATCATAAATGGACAAAAAACAAGAAATTTCTTGTCCTCAGGAATAGCGAATGAAATTATCCATAAAATGGAATACTCTGTCCTACAGTCTGTGTTAGAGATATTAGACGAACAGAATGGCTTGCAATCACGGCAGATGAAACCAGAGAGATTTCAGAGAGCAATGAGTCATCTACATAGGGCAGGTACCACAGTAGGATGAAGGACTCGGAACCAGAGGGTCTCTTGCAGCTTGACAATGATGCTTCGGCAATAACTGTCTTCTCGGTGCTTAAAGACTGCTTGGCTAGCTGAATCTCTTAGTCGAAAAGTGCACAGGCCAACAACTGTCAACAGTCCTACAGAAGCAGTCAGCATCTTGCTAGGACACTTCTGCTGTGGCCACTGTGTGCACGAAGACCTTGTAGACAATGTTTTGTAGTGAATGTGTTCTGGATGTCCTTAATGGCGCTGAAGCGAAGGAAACAGACTATGAGACGAACCACGCCTCCCGTGGCAGAGTCACGTTCCAAGATCGACGTTCCAAGATGGCTCCGAGGGACATTGGTACACAGATATTTCATCCTATTACAGACAACAGTACTTTCACCACATAGTCTAAGATGTCCCAATGGGGTTTCAAGACAGGTTTAATTTACCGAAACAGATCGAAAAGTTACTTTTTTGAGGAAGGACTAGGCAAAAGCACGGAAATTCCTCAAAGTATCCCCAGAGTCTGTAGCTGTGACATTGACTTTACTACACCGAGGACACAGCTTTCATTTCTGCCAAGTGCCATTACTCGGAGCCCAGACAAAACGACGGCTTATTCAATCTTCAGAGCTATTTCAGCGATTTATTAGTAGCGCCAGAGACCGTGGGAAAAAATGCTAATCAAGATCAATAACCTTTTGAAACTGTATCTTACTTTCCCAGTTACCACGGCAACGAGAGAAGGAAGTTCCACGAAACACGCATTTGAAAAACTGAATGAGACAGTATGTTTTGTGAGGCTACAACTGTGCATGTGCGTGTGTGCTTTCTCCTCCTCCACCTCCTCCTCCTCGTCGTCGTCGTCGTTGTCGTCCTACTTTCTTCTCTGCTGATTTCGGAGCGAGACTGTTGTCAAAGAAAACAACCGTGTCCAGACAAGGGATTAAAGCAGACTTTGACGCTCACGGTCCAGAAAATCTTTTCACCGAGGTTCTTGCAGGTCCAGTGCTACAGTGTCCGCTCGATGTGGAGGATCGCCCTTGATGATGGAGACCGGCTGCAGGTCGTTTTCACTGGCCAGACATCGACCTGTTGCAAGCTCACCCGGTACCTAATCAGGCTTCTGTTGTGAGCGACGGGGCACGGGTGGGCACGGCTGATCTCCTTAGTAAGAGGAAAGCACTTTTGTTGATTGTCGTAGTGCGGTTACTATTTCGGTGTGGAGTACCGTATGACCCCGGCCATCCACGGTATTGTTAACATTGTTTTCTCTTCGGGTGTGCGATACAGCTGCTGCTGTTACTGCAACTACTACTTCGAGTGGTCCATGAGCTGCACTGGTAGCCAGTCCGAGATGTAGTGGTCACTCTGATATCATACCCCGGGGATTCTGTCTGACACCTCAACGCTTTACCCGAGAGCTGTCAAAGGCTGTTGTTGGAATTTGTCACCAGGTGACATTTATTGCATCCTATCACTATGACTCTTTTACAATAAATGTAATCTGTGATCCATCCCTCGGGAACGTTCATATATTTTATATATTACTTATATTCTCAATCATTAGCTGTAAACCTTCTGTATTCCAGAAGCAACGTTGCCTTAACTGGACAAAAGTTGTACTGACCATGGGGACACCTCGGATGATGAAAATGATGACATTCAACTGGACCTTACCAGAATAAATCAGACCTAAGCTGTTTCTTATGATCTTATGGTAACTACAAAACAAACAAGCAAGCAAGCAAGCAAACAAACAAACAAACAAACAAACAAACAAACAAACAAGCAGAAAACAACAAAAACAAACGGAAAACAACAAAAACACAACACCAAAAAAAAAACCAAAACAAAAAATGAACCATTGGAAATCATTGTGCTGCTAAATAAACAATTCACTCACAATTACAGAGTGGGAGACTTTCTTGTTGAGAGAAAACAATTGTTATGATAGAACTCAGTGTATGGATATTTGTGTAAAGTTGTATGGAATCTGTAGTGTACCTTGTTGAGACACAGCCTTGGCTGGAGACAAATGTAAAGTTTGAAGGACTTTGGAATCGATCTGCGAGTGTGTAACAATCGATCAGTGAAAACAAATATGAACTGGTGTGTACCAGTCCTTCACTTCTCGGGAAACTGAACATCAGGCATTCGGGTAATAGAATATTTATAGTTAGAAAAGACCAATGTTAAATATTTTACGAGGTGTAGATGCAGCCAAACGTTTTAAGTTTCATATTTGTTTAGTGTATTACTCGGAGACAAACCTATATTTATCAGTCATCCTAGTTAGACATGACAGAAAACTGTTTTTAATACTTTCTTTCACAAACAAGTAGAAACACGAATCCTTCAACTCGGACTTTAGATAAGACAGAATTACAGACACGATCATCATGACATCTTGATTATTTTTAAAATGTTGATGTCAGTGAATAGTTAGTGCAATTAGTAATGCTGTGCCATGGTTGAGTGACTTCAACTGTTTGGTGTGACAGTTGTGTGGCTTTGTCAGTCTATTATCTCTCACTAACCTCAGCATGTAGCATGCCCTGCCGATGTCTCTGTACAGTGGGTTGCTTGTGATGCTCACTGAGCACGTGTGTATGTTTGTCTGATTGTATTGTGATGCCCTTCTCATACCTCATCACCACCTAATGACTCTTGTATCCTGTAAAGTCCATGGAGGTCGCCTCCGTGTGGGAAAATGCGCTAAATAATGTTGTTCTGCTGTTGTCATCATCAGTGCCATCAATGGCAACGATCATGTATACACATACCCTAGGAATCTCTGTCCCGCCAACAGGTGGTCGTCTGACGAGGGTCAGTAGGTACACAGCAATGTATTGTAAGGCTAATGATGATGGATACATAGCTGTCACCATCACGGAGGGTGATGGTGTTATTTCCAAATTTCTTCTCCACCTGCTTAACGAGAGGAGGAGGAGGAGGAGGAGGAGGAGGAGGAGCCCTTTGACTGGTCACATTATGTTCGTCGGACCTCGTTTGACCTTTGAAGTTATGGATTCCTTGTAGGTGAAGTACATTCTAGAAGGTCTTCCGACTAGCGTGGCAACCCTGCTGCTTTCGTTTTGTTCAGGGGTCATTGTCAATCTACCTTATACGGTAATTGGTGTGCACAGGGATTTATCTTTCCTTTGTGATCAGCAAACTGTCAGAAAGGCATCCTGCAGGTTGTCCTTACCAGAACATGCACCTGCATGAGAATGTTTTATTGAGCTCAGGTAAACGAATGCTCACCCTGCATGCAGAAATAACAGGCATTTGAAATCATTTGGTCCCTCAGCAATTCACCTGCTCAAACTAGAGATGAATTGTCAGTGTGTGTGTGTGATGTAGGTGTGCCTTAAGAATGGTCTAGATGCAAGACTGCATTTTTAAAAGTTGTCTACGATGCACAATGACATCTTTATCTTGTCCTCATCGTTATCTTGTAACTAGCATTTGTTTTGTTTATTTTTATGTATCTGAGCACACGTCTTAATATAATTGCCCACTTGGATTAATAAATTGATTGGGAATGATATTTTGCACAACTCATAGTGTGAACAGTTTTGCACCTGTTGAAGAATTCAACACCTGCCTCGTGAAACTTTCTTACAGATCCTCGCTTGCCTGCAATGAAGACATCTTCCACTTTACAGTGTACATGCCTGATGACTCTTGTGTCAGGAACGTGGACATCGTTCATGGAAACCAAACCATTCACCTGGTGAGTACATTCTGTTACTGGAACGCCATCTGTCCATAGCCTATTCACAGCAGGCTTCTTGTTATATCCACGTGCAGTTAGAGGTGCAAATATGTGAACAAAATGTCTTTTCCACTACCTGCTGTAACAAAGGCATTCATCACTTTTTCCCCTTTTAGCGCAGGTGTAAATGGACAGGTTTCCCTTGATAGCATCCATTAGCAGGTTGTCCCATGTCGTCTGCTGCACCCAGTCCTTTGTCGCCTCTGTATTAGTCACGAGCTGACTGTTTTACTTCCAATTCTTTATTTTCATTTTCTGAATCGTCTAAACAACTCTCGTGTATGCTACTTTCTGCTATTCTGCCGTTCAGGTCCACCATGTGAGCTCATTACAGATAAATGAATTTGAAGAACTATCCATCAGTAGTTTTGGGAAACGAAAAGCAGGTGTTTTTTTTTTTCTTTCAACTTATCACATTATCGCATCCTTCTCGGGTTTTTGTAATGTTGTCCCACTCCCATGTGGAGGTTACACCAAAAGGCGAAGGTTACAAGTAATGTTATTCGGTCATTCATCTTGTAAAAAGTTTGAATACTTTTCCATCTAGGAGTATGTTTGTCGCTATTGACGTATGGAGGTATCAAGAAAGATAATCTAAAGTCACCGAAGAAATTTAGAGTTATCGACTACCCTCTCCCCATTGAGTTGCATACCTGTCCCCTGAACAGCGCATGTCACGTGTTACACCTGGCTCTGCACTAACTACCCACAAACCCCCCTCTTCCCCCCACCAAAGTGACATTAGCTGGTTACGGTTTGTTTGTGGTCTGAAATTCGACTGGTGTGTCATCGATAAGTGATCGAAGCGTGTTCGCGAACTGTCGAGCCGAATCCTGCACGGTCCCGGAAGCGGGCGTTGAGCGCGCATGTTCTGTGCAACGAAGCGTGGAGCAAGGCCCTGGTACTCTTGAGTGCAGATGGCGATCACAAATGACTAGACTGCCATTCTAGGGGAGAAAACATGATGTGGTGTGGTGGACAGAGGTGTGTGCGGGGTGGGGTGCGAGACAGGAGCTGTTAGCAAGGTGATGTAGGGGGGAGGATGTCAGAGAGATGGGCATCTAACCTTCCCTCACTCCCCCTCGCCCTTCTCTCGCATCAATTTGCACCAATAAACCGCAGTGACCGTCGATTTTTCCTTGTCGCTCGGTCTCCCTGGTCTAATCAAACTGCTCTTTAAGCGGTCCACGCGCTCTGCGGATGATGTCCAAGGGAAAAGAGCACGCAATTTCCTAAAGGGAGACAAATTGTGTCGCTCCCTGCATCCATCATTGAGCGACGCGAGGTAAGCGAGATCTGTAACGGGTCAGGAGAGGTTACCACTTACCATTACCCACTTCACACAGCGCCCTCTGGTTTCATTTGAGGCCAGTCGTCTTTTGAATGACACACGTGTCATTAGGTTCCTGTCTACCAACCCATGACACACCCGGATGTGACATTTAGTTCCTTGTTATTGGGTGCAGCTCAAACAGTTACACAATAATGAATATTTTACATAAACTTAACAATAACTTTCACTCTTGATATATTCTGTTAGTACACAGTACACAGTAAACGCAGGATAGCAGAAGAAATGAAAGAAGGAATGATGGAAATATTAGCAAAGGGACGACTTCCCAAAGAAGTTCAGAGTATGACACCACAATAAATCACACTAATAAATGTTATTAATTATTATATTGTGAAATCCTTCTATTTTATTTTTGTACTTAACAATGTTAAAAAATATGAAAAGAATTTTTTCTACTTTCATACACACATACAGTGTTTTGCTAGCAAGATGATTAACCCTAACACTTCATTAGTTCCTATTTCCTCCTTCAATTGAATGTAGAACATGCCAGAATCCGCCAGTAAGGAGACATTTCCAGATGACTATAATTGTCTCCACCACTATTAGACATTTGGAATATTTGGGGAGCAGCAACCTTCTTCACTCTTTCCGGTAACATTCTGTGAAGATTGTTCTCTGCTTGTTGTTTCTTATGACATTTACACACTTTTTTTCACCAAGTTATATTTTCAAAGTCAGCATTTTCTTAAGCAGTCCCTGTAGGCATCAACTCCATGTCTCCAAGCATTAGCTGTTCGGATTTATTTCCCTTGCAAATTATCTCCCATTGCTTTTTTTAAGCTCGTGACATCGCTCTGTGACTAATTATCTCTCCTTTCTTCTCTTTCATTGGACTTCACATATATGAAAGTATAAACTCATCATGCAAGCTTTACATATGTGGTGTGAGGTTGTTTCAAACAAGTAATTGTGATGCAAAGTTACTCTCATCACGTGACAGGTAGGTGAGGTTGTTTCTCCCATTTCGCATTGCGGCTGCATCATTTCTAGAAGCTGTCAAAATTCCGCGGTCTGTATTGTGTGAGGTTCAAGGCTGTAAATACCTTTGTAACAACAGAAGTTTGGATAAAAGGATTCTCGCACGGTGATACAGTCTTGTGAAAACTAACCTCCGGTAATTTAGAAGGTATGCAGCGAAGAGCGCATGCGCAGCTAAATGAAAACTCCTTTGTTTGTGTTTTGTATCGACTTGGTAAGCACCAGCACCAGCACCAGCACCGATTGCCTAATGCGCGGATCGTGCTCACAAGACAATAGCAGGAATTACCGTAAGACCCGATGCATGGCATCCTGCCCCGCGCCTCCACAGCCCGAGCTGAAATCTTACTCGCGATCCTTACCTCGGCCCCGCCATGTTGAAATTAAAAAATATTCTCTTTGTCTACATCATCTGGCACGATATCTGATCAATTTCCATACACCGAAACAACAGCGGGACAATTTGCTTTCGATGTTTCGGTCCTCGGTGCTTTCCGAGCAACTTGTCAAGCGTGAAGCTATGACGTCACAGTCGGGGTGAAAGGGCAGCGAGGGCTCGCTCATTGCGCTCGTCGGTGGCACGAGGGTGAGCGGTGTTCAGCCAAAACTGGACGACAGGCTAGAAAGGAACGGATGGGCATGAAACCCATGCATGGCAAACTCTTCTGATGTCAGAGAACCCCGTCCCCACGGCTTGCCCGACTACACACAGAATCCCAAATAGCCTTTCCACATCCACTAGACTGAAGCCTGCAGCTCACAGACCCAACATGCTGCCAAGGAAAAATAAAAGAAAGAAAAATGCCACAAAAACCAGCATTAACTGAGCTTCTAGTGATGCAAGCGGCAAATTACAAAGAGACCCTCTACACCCGATACTTGTTGTCAACTCTCATGGGGTGAAGGGGGATTGGAGATGATAAAGGAGGGCTGGGGCTGGAGAGTGGATGGAGGATGCTATATCATCAGTTTTAAACATGCCTGGAGAGTAACACCAAACCGGAAATGAGTTGGGTGCCAAAGAAGTCTGCGTGACGCTGAGCTTCATATAACTTGTTAACCCACCGGCGTCTTTGATCCTCCTGGACACAAGCACTCGCAGGCACTTTGCCAAGTGTGGAACATTGATCCCGAAAAGCGCTCCTCGCGCGGCTTTGTGGGTCTGTCCGTTCCGAAGAGGCAGATATTAAAGAAGTTAGATGCACTAATAGAGCTGGCACTGAAAATAAGTGGAGATAAATAGAACTGTGGTTAGACCTTTGGTCTTGATGCGTGGATCACTGTGCCGCTGATGTCTGCAGCCTCACGATTTGTTGCAAAACGAATTCTTTGAAAACGTTTCTCAACATGAGATGGATTTTCCTGACAAAAAATATTTACTGTAATGACCCCACTCCGGAATTTACAGCTAAGGTTCACTATGATTTATTTTAATTTCACTTTGCTTCAAAAATATAATCCATTTCGTTGCTAGAATTTGCCAATACGAATAACATATGTAACAAAATTGCAAACAATGTAATGGAAAAAAGAACTTTTTTAGAAAAAAGTAGTCGTCATAAGAAAAACATTTTTAAACATCTGACATTGCATTAGTTCTTTGTCCATGCGCGGAGTGGAAGTGGACAATAGTGCAGTTTCAATAGACATATAAAAAACATTATTATAAATTCGACATGAATATTTTCAAGAAATACTTTATCAAGCGTGCTGTTAGTGTTTTGGGAAATAAAACATTATCAATTGACTAGCAACATCAAAGCATACGCTGATAATAACTGATAATAACACATAATGGACGATAATTGTGGGTTAAATTATTTACATGGGTGATAACAATTATGTAGTTAATAAATTATTTAAAAGTACTCTTCCAAGATGTCAAGTCTTGATGATGTTTGTGTGCGAATGGTTACCGTCAACAAGCCAGCATGCACACTGACACAGCAACACTTAATGAATGATCATATGGTCTTTCCTTACCTTCTATGGCAGCCAAAGTTTCATTTAATCGAAAAAAAACCGATGCTGATGACAGCTCAAAATGCGCTGCTGGAGGAAAAACAAATCAAAGACAATTTAGGATCTGACATTTAAAAAAATATTTTCTTATAATTCAATCTTCTAATTTACCATAGAGGCAACAAAGGAAAAAAGTCTCAAGCCGATATAAAGTTGCACTTTGCCCTCCTCTTATCAATCAAACCCTCCTGTAGATGGTGATTAGGGGCAGATAATTTACAGTAGCCACTACCCTGACCCTGGCGGCGTGAATCACGTGACCCTTTCTCGCCCACAGGGTCGCTGGTGTGGTTGGAGTAGTTGATGTCGCAAAATCCGACATCCAGAGCGAGTGCAAAGTCTGTTGCGAGGGGAGCCAGGAACTGAGTGTTGCATCCAGAGCCAGACCCTGGGACATGTTGCAGCTTACAAAGTTCAGTCAGGAGGAGGAGTAGGATCTTCAACGGCAAGAAATTAAAGGGGAAGTAGGGACAATTTTTTTCGGCCGTTTTCAAAATACTGTATTTTTAAAAAAAGCGTTTCACCCTTCAGATTTTTTTTGTGAAATGGATCTCTCTAGTAAGTCTCACATCACCTGAAGGGCAGCTAGCAACGTCCAGAGGACTCTCTTGCTCTCGGTCCACCCCAACCTCACGAACTGCGGGTCTCAGCCTCTCATTGTCTTCACAATCAACTTATGTAATTAGTCAGAGGTAACAAGCACAACCTCAACCTCGCCAGCGTGGCCGGGAAGCTCTCTGGAGATGACAAGAAATTTCGTTACCCTTCGCTGGTGTGCGGAACGCGATGCTTGTGGCACGTGTAAACGAGTTGCTCCCCCCTGTCAGGACGACTCACACCTCTGGTCAACGACGACGAGAACAGCAACATCGGCAGCAACATCTCTTCATCCATTCCCTTCAGCCGCCTGGCGTCACTGGCACAGACCCAGAGGAGGGAGTGTCAAGTAACAAAAGACAAATCGCGTGATGGTGTGCGACAGACGGGGGCAGGAGGCTGGGCATGTGTGAGAGGAACATTACAGCCGCCATCTCACCACCGTCTACCTGTCACATCACGTGGGTTGGGGAGGAGGGTGTAGGACACTGGGGGAGTAGAGCAAGACAGTATCGTACCTCGTCAACAAAACGCGATGGTCGTGTTACAGGCTTGGGTAAGTCTTTAACTGCAAAAGTATTTCAAAGAAATTTCTATTTCTATTTCTCTAACAGCTTACTGTACCCTCAGAGCACAAGGATACAACTATTTATGAAACGAATTATAAATATATAAGATGGTGTGAAAACTGAAGGGTATGAACTCAGACTCAAAGCGACCACAAGAATGACTCCCCACCACACCCTCTACCAGTGAAGCTGTAGAACCTTACTGACAGCTGCTTTGTCGAGGGAGCTGTGATGTTTGTCACCTAGGCAGGCGCTTGATTGAAATAATAAAACCTCCTTGGCGATCGACCTTTGACACAACTTCTTAGACCGAATCTTTGACAAACCTTCGGCGAATATTTTTACTCAGCTCCTCTGGACGTTGTTTCTACTGAGAAATTCCTGCGGGAAACGAAAAATTAATGAAGTGTCATTTAAAAAGTAGGCTAATCTAGAAACCTAAACCAAACCACCTAAGACCATTGAGTGCAAAGAAAGTCGGAGATAAATGTTTTTAACTTTGAAAAATACCAAGAACTGTTTTAGAAGACCGTGTAGCAAGTGTCATCGATTTGAAAAAAAACTGGACACGGCCTTGGCACGTGCACGATTGCCACCTTTAACCTGACTTCACTCTCGTGGACATCAAAAGACACCAGCTCTTAGCCGCCTGAAGGATGGGGGCGCCACTAGAGGAAGGTGGTGATCGATGCTGTGGACGTTCTTGATGTAAAAGGAGAGATGAACCGCTCTGCTTCCCTCATTACCCACTCTCGCACCCCAGCTCCGCCTTCCCACCAGCTCCTCGTCCTCGTTTCCGAAATCCCAGCCCCAAACTGAAAGCAGAGGTCTGCTCTGCCTCGTTTCCGAATAACTGGGTCTGAACTTAGCTGTCGTAAAAGCAGAGCTCTTGTCAGAAATAGGGTAGAGGAAGCAGCTTAAAAGGTAAAAGCTTTATTTCATTAAAAAGAAAAATGTGGCAAGGGTTTGAGAAAATTATGGAACAGAGCCTCGCAGTAACGAGCTTCAAGAGAAATGGTCCGGAAGAACCCGGAGCTCTTTTTTCCTCTTTCCCGCTGTCACACTCCGAGACGTTCACTAAATGCAACACATGTAGTTCCCTACCACACAAGTGTTGGTGGATGGAAATGAAGCTCTTCCTGTAGGGATGTGGCCAGTTACCATCCTTCGGCAACAAGACATTAAGCGAACAGGCCTTCGGGTGGAAAACACAATTTGTACCAGACTACCACCAAGCTGTCATTGGCAAAAGCCTATTTATTGTCGATATGTACATTTATCTTAAACATCTCTGAGAGAGAGAAGATATTTATTCATCTATTGGCTGTCCTTCTATCCATTTATCTGTTGGTCTGTGTGTTATGTCCACGTCCCTCCACGTTTGGTCTTTGTGCACGAGTTCTTGTGTTTTGTTCGTCCTCCAGCATCTTTGGTCCAACTTGCGGACGCGCTGACTGAAGTCCATGCAATAACTACCCCAATGTGGTCACGTGCTGTGGTCCCTAGAGTGAGACCAAAGTCCAGTGTGGACAAAGACTTTATTATCTCACATCAGCCTAGAGAACGCGCGGTCCTAGATGTATGATGATACAAGCCAGCTGCCTCCTCTACCGAGAGTATATTTATTAAATTGCAGAGATGTCTGGAACACTGTGTTCGATATGACCGCGTGACATCGGTTGATGAATGGGCGCTGTTCGGCACACACAGCTCGGAATACAGTTAGTGTGCAAACCCGTAAACAGCCAATCATTCAAAGGACAAGGTCTGGCTTCTCACCGGCAACCGCCGCACTGTTTGCATCAGCTTCAAATAATGTTTTTCCTGGCGGAAAATAATACTTTCTTCTTAAGAAGAAGGTTTTCTGACAGCGAATTAAGCGAGGAGATAAGGTGTTTAAAGATGTATCACACAATATGAGTTTAGTTGTACTTGGAAAATGTTGAAGGATGGTGTGATGAATATATTCTGAGTGCACCATGTACATTAGTGTGTCAGAGATATGTAATAGTGCAGAGCAATGTAAGCTCAGGGGTGATTGAACATAATGTACAGCCAGAATGTCTATCTCTGTAGACAGCATGTGCCTAGTGCATGTTTTAGATTCTACCAAATCTACAATTGTTGCAGTGAGGACATTACCGCACTCGACAAGAGAAGAACGAGGAGTGGAAACTCAATTTAAAAGTTTGGCAAACCGAGGAATGTCTAATCTGACAAAGACGATAGTCGATAGAAGGGGTCAGTTAGTGCGTCCTCACACTTAAAAAAACAATGAAAAAAAAACCTTCAATCACTGATTAAATGACTTCACAGTGAAGGACAAAGCTGGTGAGGACAGGGGCGGAGTTTTTGTGGTCCTCCACAAGTCTCGCGACTGTCGCCCTCGCAACCGCTCCGTGGGGACGCTTCTCGCAGAATGATGGAGAATCGTTTGGCTCAGAGCTCTTGTACACTTGCTGCTGGCTGTCTGGCGGTCTGGCAGGCCAGAGCAGCGTGAATGGTTTATTAACGGCTTGATGTATCCTATGTATACTTGCTTTAGCACCGCGCTGTTTGCTTGTCTTGTAGCTGCTGCAAATTAACTCTTTGAGGAAAGTGATCTTGATTGCTTTCATCCTGCTGGATTCCAGTTCCAGCTTGTTTACTCTCCTTCTGTCTCGCTGTTTTTCCTTTATTATATTGTCGCTGTATGTACAAAGGCTAATGGCATCATATTATTACATTTTCGGACTTCTGCGTTCATTCTATTTCTCCGCGCTTGCTCTACGCACTTCTGGAATATCTGTATCTACTTGCTTACCCGTCCGCTCGTGCGTGCGTTTGTGTGTGTATATATATAATTATATGTATGTGTGTGTGTTTATATCAGTCTGGTCTATTGACTTGTCGCAATTTCTAGTTGCCTGTCTGGACCCCCGTTGCCCATCACGTGCGGCTTATGTTCATCGACTACGTGTACGTCACGTGACGTGGAAGAGCGCGCCAGCCGACTGTCAGTCGCCTTGCAAATTTAATAAACGCTTCAGGCAGATGACTGCGCGCCAAAAGTTCAGTAGCCGCGTGGACCATCGCCCTCGAGAGAGCGGGTGTGACTCCTCGCTCGTTGCTGGTTCTGACCTTTCTCGCAAGACGCACCCGAGACTGAGGACAAAAGGCGAGCAACGGCTTGTAACCGGTTAGAGCAACAAGTGTCTCATTTTCTTCCACAAAGACGTGACATTCATTGTGTAGGAGTTATCGGACTGAAGTGCCAGGTTTCCTCCCTTGGCCTCAGTTCCAATCACTTTGTTCTGTTCTGGCTTCAAGTCAGTTCTTTCCTGTTCAGCGTACTCTAATATTTATTTATTATCATGGTTCATCCTACCAAACAATAGTTTTAAAGAATAAGAACCGTTATGTTGCTGACAAGATTGAAAGCGACTTACACGTGTCACCGTGTTTACGGCATCCCCCAAACCTGCGAACTGATTTAATGAAAAGCTCACATAAACATGTTGGCCATTAACTGCCTTCCAATCTAGAGATCCCTCCACGCTGCTTGCTAGGAGAAGTTCTCTCTTCATTGTCTGTGAGCTTTACAAATCGTGAAATTTCAAAAGTTTGTGTGGGAGTAGTGTGGATTGGTGGGGTGGGGTAGAAGGGTCCAAATTTGTAGTAGATCACGATGAAGATAAACGCTTGCTTTCTGTCACTCTTCCCTCTCCGACCACCTACCTCCTCTCCCCCACCCTAACCCCCGCTTGCCTCAACTCTTGCCAGTGTTTGGATCAAGTGGCACCTTGACGCTGATGAAGCCGTTCTCGTGGAGTTCAACAGATTTAATCAAGCCGACATGTTATAAGATATGATGTTCACTTTTTTTCCCCACTTCTTTAACGTTCCGGGCGAGAACTCAATCTGCCATCCCCTCGACATCGCTCAGGCTTTCCCATTATCGCCTGGGACCTTGAACTTTCACTTCTTGCCGACTTCTGGGAGGTTTTACACTCGTCACGTTCTACCAGGAAATTCCAGATTTTCTGGAAAAGAAGCACTGCACGCACACAAGTGGAAAAGCTTTAAATGATTTAAAGGATGGGTCTGTTGGTTCTGACAGACTTGGTGCCAGAGAAGCTCAAGAAATGAATTAGTGGTGCTAGTCCGGGTACGCTTGTCCACCTGTTTTCTATTCGCTATGAGCTTTAATACATACCCGGTGTTTCCAAAATCCAGGGTCTGGAATCCAGAGACTAGTCGTAGCCCTGTGGCCAAAATCGGCCCGCATTTGGCCGGCGCATCACTTAAGCTGTCAGGGTGCACTTTGCCAAAATGCCAAATAGCTGTCGTGGTAACCAGCAGAGAGAAGTATTATGGGATCGATCCCGCTAGCCGCGCGCTAAAACTTCCTGTTAGTTGAAGCTTAGAGAGAGTCAAGCAAGACTCATTCACAACAGAAACGATCTTCTTGTCAGGCAGAATGATACATGGAAGTCATGGCTGACTGCCTTCAAAAGGGAAACTAAGTTGCAGCTAAGAGTTGGTGCTGGGTTGATGAAAGGGAGGGTGTTAGAGTATACAGAAACATCTTCCACCGCAGTTTGGAGACGACACAGTCGCAGCAACCAGAAAAATATAGTTCGGGAGACAAGTCCTGAAAACGGAAATAATTTTTCTTACTGTCTTGGTTACAGCGGGTTGGCCAATGTACCAATGCTTTCAGTAAAGATTCATGGAAGTTGTTTTCCTCTTGTAGCAATTTATTTTCGTTTAGTTTACAGACACGATAATCTAATCCTGACATCTATTGTTATTGGTGAACGATATCTGCTGCAGGGTTTCAGAGGAAATAGAATCCGAAAATTAGAGTTTGGTTTTAACAATGCTACACCTACTAATAAAGAGAATTATTTTCTTTTCTCATACTTTATAATTAGAAGCTATAATTTGAGAACTATCAATAGCATGTACTTGCTAATGATCTTGGAAATGTGTTGGGGAACATTCCAGTCCACCCATAATCTGTACTCAGTAAATGAACATCAGTTAATTATGTTAATTATTGTGGTTGATTGCTAAAACTGTAAAAGGACATCAGAATTAAGTCATTGGGCAAGTTGGTGGTGTCCTGCTATTGTCTATCTCGGTTATATTTTCGGTTGTCAGCACAGTAAAAGCAAACATATCGCCTGAAATAAAAAAAAAAATGAAAACAGAGAGAAGGTAGGAAAAGGAAACTAGAGGAGGGATGGATGAGAAATAAATAAAAAATAGTTATTAAACTTGCTCAAGAATAGACTCGCGCAGGTGTGTTTTAGTGGCGGAATGGATGTGGGAGGAAAATGTCAGCCTGCTACCAGCTGAGCTTAAAGGAACCTGCAGCAGAGAACACTTCATCCATCGCGACATCTAGAATGTTCTAGAAGGACCCTAACATCGGAAGGGCAAGGAAATGATCGCACAGATGGTAGACGACGGTGAAATGTGGCCGGACTTCGATCTCGTGACAAGTTTCCCGGATAACTGGTCAATAACGGTCGGCGAATGTCTGGGTCCTCTCATCCGGGTTTTCACAAGTGTAGCAATGGCATTGTAGTTCGCAGAGTAACTTTTGGTTCGTTTTCTTTCAATCCATTCGATTGTCTACCTGCTGCCTCTATCATGAACTGTGTTTCGGAGCAATGCACAGCAAACAAGTGTCTGGATGAATGTAACACCTGTCGGGACCGTGTCTGGCTGGCCCTGATGATCCAGCCACACAGTCCTCCAGAAATTCTCTTTAATGGAAATGTTCCTTCAGTTGGCCGCGATGCCGTGGAGGACACAACTACAGCGGGGACGGTCCTCTGGGGGCTTGTAGACCCTCCCATCAACTACTGCCATTAGCGCGACCTCAGTAACTCCCCTTGGCTCTGTCCAGGTGTCACTTCATCACCTGATGAAACTTGAACAAAGAGACAAGACATTACTCACACAATGATCTCATAGTTTCTACCCGCCAACATGCGCGTGCGTGCATGTCAGTGCGTCCAAGTGGACGAACAGATAAACACAATGAAATAAACATGGATATAGATATTTAGAATCAAGACACTTGAAAGCCATTAATATGTTTTTATAATACGTGTGTTCTTATGTTATGTCTCTATGTGTGTGTGTGCATTTATCTCACCATATATATTCATGTCACATGTAAACATCGCCTTCGTACAAGAATATGTCCTCGGTGGACTGGAAGTCTTGACCACAAATAACTGTCCCTGATCACTAGTGTCACAAACCCACGTCCATCCATCTCTCACTGACCTCGATTCTCTAATCACGATGCACGCACATTCAATCAGGAGTTTATTCTACCTTCTCCACTCATCCAATCACAGCGGCCGACCCAAGTGTCAGTCCTAAACCCAAATTACTTTTGCAATTTCTTTTTCTCCCCAACCTTTCTCCCCACCGGTTACCAATGGTTACTGGTTCTCGGTGCTGCTGTTGTCTGTGTTACTGTGATCACTGCTCACGCCTTTAGCCTTGTAAGCACGCTGATTTTCGCGGTCTCTCAATAGCAGGTGCGCATTATTCTTTCGGAACCTATTGCTTTCCGCCCACCCGGGGTCATGGCGCCCACATTTATTCTCTTATGTCCACAATTCCGGCCATAATCAGCCAATCATAGTGCACCATATTTGTTCTATCATTCACATTGATTTCTCTCACTATCGGGCTGATCGTTACAGCCCGGTTAAATATGGTGTCAGAAGGTTGTGGACACCCGTGTGCGTGCTTGCGTGTGCACGTGTGTGAGAGTATGCTTGAATATGTGTGTGAAATTTTATAAGTCGATGTGTATAGGAGTGAGATGTGTCTCTGTGTGTGTCTGTCTCTCCTTCTGTGTGTTTCTCTGTGTCTATGCACTCTCTTTCTCTCTCTGTAGGAATATTCTGATGGTGAGAGGGAGTGAAAAAGAACATCCTCCCTAACATCGCTCTAAGAGCGCCAGTCGATTAGCTGACAGCAGAAACCATGAACCTAAATGGTCCAAGTGCCGTTGTGAATGCCATCAGAAATAGAAATAAAAAAAAGGAGGAGAACCTCGAGATTTGAGAGCGCTGGAAGAGAGCATTCCGTTCCTGCCATGTCTCTCCGGGCCAAGCTGCTCTTTTCAGCGACTCGCAGCTTGAATGGCGTTGGTGGGGCGACCCGGGCAGTGCAGACGTGAGAACAAGTGGACAGAACTCTCCCTCCCCTTCCCCCTTCCCGACTTCCGTGACTCCACGCGAAGCTGCACGTGCGCTGGAGCCACTCGCCGAGATCACGGGGCCACGACGTAGCTGTGACGTTGCGTCACGTAGACCCACGTAGCAGGGATGCGCAACGGCAGCAGTCTGGCTTCTGTCTCCTCAGTCGTTAATCACCGTCCATGCGAGAATTCCTCCGGCACGCGCGACCTTTTGTCGCATGAACCGCCAGCCTGCATGTAATAAGTCCTTCCTGACTAGCAAAACCGTGTCACACCCTCGGCAGTCAACTCCCTCCGCCGACTCCAGTCTGTAGTAACATTTAGCAAGGGTTGAAGCAAGGAACCCTTACGATGCAACACTCATTGATAAATGACAATCGTGATTTATGTCTTAAAATGTGCTTTCACTCAAATGACACACCCACTCATTTGCGCATGTCAAAATTATTATTTAAGACTGGGATAATATGTGGTTATCACCTGTACAGTGTCTTCCAATATAATGTTTGTAGATGATCATGAACTGGAGCCAATCGCGCCACATGACTAATAAAGCTGTTTGACCCCTTTACGGGATTATCACCGTATCTCGGGTTTCTCTCGTCTATCGACCAGTCCCTAAGGCTCTGGACGCGGGAAAGCAAGACAATTTATTTCTTTCCACCCTCATAGCCACCACACAGGACAAATTTGATGGCATCGTCGTTCCCTGGGCAACAGCAGCCAGCAAGTTTTGATCTCTGGCGGGGGGAAAATGGTTTTTAGTGCCAGACCTGCACGGGCGGCGGCTATTTTCGATGGGTGGTTAGGGCCCTGGTCCTGCCGCTGGCTGGGTGAAGGTCCTGGCGCTGTGTTGATCGTTGTTCTGGCGGCTGTTCCCGAGAAACATATCACACCATATCTGGTAGCTTCAGACCAGGCCGCTTCACAGCTCCACGGATCGATCCCACTCTGTGCCGGTTCTTTACTCCCCTTGGAACTGCATCTTTCCTCCGTGTGGGTGAGAGAGAGAGAACACATTGATAATGTTAGCTCTGGCGAACTAAACGGATATGAGGATTAAATTTTTGGTGAAAGTTAGCCCGTCCAGGTCTTCAAAAAGGAGGTTGTGTTTTGTGTGCCTGCATGCACTCCGAGCACCTTATGTACTCCACTGTATGTAGGCTATGGAGAGAACACAGGGGTGGTCTAGACAGATATTTATCTAAAGTGTGAACGCATAAAGGGTGGCGCGTGGTTGCACCTTCTAACCTCGCGCGAGGAGCGATGCCAAAAACTTCATCCTCGTTGGCAAGAAGCGTGTATCGTCATCTCGTGCGAGGGGTTAAAACACTTTCCTTTCACGTCAACAAACATTCTATTTTTTCCCCATCCTAAAAAAAGATGTTCAGGAGGTTTCATAGCCTTATTGTTCACGCACTCAACTTTGGCGAAATGGCCTCAGATTTGAGGCTCGGTCGAGCACAGATTATAAAACTTCCAAGCGGTGATGAGTGTATGGCTGATAACGGAAGGTAAAATATGCCGTTGGGAGAGATTTGAACTTCGCATGTACCTCTTACACTGATCTTCTAATCTTTAGGCCTTTGTCTTTTATCTGCCTCATTGAATTTCTGCTCTCAGAGAGAATCATGGAAAAAACAAAATTATTTTCAATTGCTGGAAAAAAAGCAGATGAACTGTCAGTTTATGACTTCTAGTGGGGACGGCAGTGTAGCCTGGACTGTAAAGCAGGAGGTATCTGGTTCGAGATCTGCTGTCCGCCTTTGCAAGAATGATGCCTTATTTTTCACTGAAAAGACAGTAGAAAGAGAGGTTTGTCCTTCCACATGCAATACTTTAGACACGATGAACACCTGACTTTCACTGCCACTACAACTTTATTCACATTACGGTGATACAGGGAGAATTAGTTCAGTTATGCAAACATGCACCACGTTTCACATTCAGAAAAAAACATCCCTTGTCGGGGACGGAATTGAACCCTACGACTTCCTGGTCCTAGAGACAGCTACGTACAAGAGCGCCTTCTATTCAGTAGATAATCCAAACAAACAAGGTGAGGCGACTTCCAGATTTTTCTCCAGGCATTCTTAAGTCTGCTCGCAGGGGGAGAAAATTAAACTCTGTGGATGGCGCTGACATTGAACGGATTTGGGGATTGTCGCCCAGTGGGACGAGGAGCTTTTGTCTCGCCGTTGACTGGCTTCCTTCAGTGATAAGAAGAAGTTGCTAAAGGTTTCGATGGCATCAAATTCAATGACACCAAGGAAACTTCATTTTGGACATCGTTGTGCGTCCTAGACCAGACGGACAAAGGGAAGAATGTAGTGCAGTATCTTCTAAACAGCAGAAAGAACAGAAAAAAATCTGCTTTTTCAGGAGGATGCTGGAGATGTTTGCTTAGGTTGACACATTCCAGAATTCAGGGGACAGAAAGTCAGTGATTGATTCCACAGAACATATCAGGTACCAGTGAACACTATTTACTGTATACATGGCGTGTAATGGAGGACCAGTGAAGTGACCATGTTTGGTGACAGTTATGTATGTGGGAAGATGATAAGACAGTTCACACACTTCCAAGAAACTCTCGATGAATCGTAAGCCGACTTGATGGCTGAGATGCTCAAAGTTTGACTTTTTTTTCAATCAGAACATGTATGGAAGCTAACCTGTCCACGTGCAGTCTCGACTATCGATGAGCACCCACTATATAAGTAATTCCAACTTTGGTTGATTGCTGCTTAGAGGCTCATTTAGGCCAAGACAAATAGTAGATAGCTCAGGGCACAATTCTTCCCCACTCCTCTAACCTCCTTTCTTTCCTTCTGCAAAAGTTTAGGAGGCTGGATACTTCTTTGTGAAACTTGTAAAATAAACTGCGCTGCCATGCTAAAAACAGTAATTCACCGAGAAAGCACATTATTTTTTAGAGTCTGAGGGGGCAGTCCCAAGCTTTTCTCGCTCGGCTTGTAAAAACATTCTCCAGAGAAACCGCCAACCGTTAATTCTTGGTGTGGCCTTGACATTGGGCCACGAGGTCACCTCGTTAAACAGCAGCCGAGGGCCAGGCACACAGTTCCAGACATTTGGTCCGCTGATACTTCCTGGCCATGCCTGTCAGCGAGGATGAACACTTTCACTGTTAACATAAGTGGACAGTGAACATGGGTCCGTGAGTGTGTGTGAGAGTGAGTGTGAGTGTGTGTGTATGGGTGAGTGTCTGTGGGTGAATAAGTGTGTGAGTGTGTGGGTGTGAGTGTGTGAGTGAGTGTGTGTGAGTGTGTGTGAGTGTGTGTGTGTGTGTGTGTGAGCTTGTGTGTTTGTGTGTGGGTAAGTGTGCGTGTGTGTGGGTGAGTGTATGTGTGTGCGTGTATGCATTCTATAAAACAGCTGTGCGACATCCAATTTCGCGGATTAAACATGATCGACGCCTTTTTTAATAATAAAAATACAACCCTTGGTATGGATGAGGGTGGATTTCTTCTTCCTCATTATCTTTCTTTCTCTACTTTTTGTTCCTCTATTTGTTTTGTTCTTTTTTTAGTTCTCTTTTCCACCATTTCTACTATTTCTTTCTTCCTCTTTCTTTCTTTCCCTTTTCTTTTTCCGTTTTCCTTCTTTGCATTACTCACACGCTATCTATCTGGCTGGTGTGATGTGTAGGAATTAAAGTTGTGTACATCATGAGAAGCAGTGAAAGCAAAGCAACTTTGGCTTTGGGCTCCATTACCAGGAGAAACCATCCAAAGCAAGTTAATTCTGGCCACAGACCCCGGAGGCAAATTGCTTGTCGTTGAAAGCTGTTCATTTTCTCTCCTAGACATTTACAGGCTGTGAGGCTTATTTTGTGTTTTCTTTGGATTTTTGTGGTCTTCATATAATTCACTCTTTGTACACAGCTCTTCCCAACTTACAAGTCAACTAATTACACAAAGATTTGCTGACAAATAAGAAAAGAATTTGCAGGTAGTTTAAAACTATGACAGACGGATAGACGAAAGAAAGAAGGAACAAGTGTGTGAATGTTTTGTATTGAACTTCAATACTTCAAAAAAATGTAATCTTATGGAAGTCTGCTCTCTATTGTTTAGTGTTTGTCTTCGTCCAGACTGGGAAAATTAAATGTACAGATCAATCGAAATTGTCGGCTGAATGCAGACCAATGTTCAATGTTTTCGATTTCGCTATATTTGACATTGGCGAGGATTCCGTCTCACGGTGACATTTGTGGTAATGAGAAAGCAGAAGGTCTGGACAAGAAAGAGAATAGCGAATAAAAAAAAAAAAAAAAAAATCCTCTCCAAGAAGCAACAGTTGCAAAAAAGGATGCAGACATAAAGAGATTAGCCACAAGATTCAGGGGATGAAGCCACACAATTGTAATCAGGTTTTTTTTTAAACCCAGAAGCCATTTGAGAGATGTATTCCGTGGTCCTATTAGGAACTAGACAGACACAGCAGCTGAAGAAGTTACAGACATGGCAAGGTCTGTCTAGTCTTTTGATGTTCCATACAGTTCTTCGACCTCTGTCGAGTTCAGCATCAGCTTCTCTCCAAGACACCCTGAAGATTGATGCATAGTGGGTTGTGGCAGCTCACGTGACCAGACCAGACGTGGACAGTCCCAATTGACAAACGGGTGGAACGATTGCTGTACATACTTATAGTTAACGATTTTCTCTAATCTTCAGCGAATATTCCAATCTACACACAGTCTTCATTTCTACTCTCAAACAACCGCAGAAGCTAATTATTTCATTGGCTAAGACCGAGGTTGAAGGTCAGAGTGTAGCGCCAAACCCTCGACTAGTCCTTCGAGCTGAGAAGGCCCCAGGGAGGACTGGACTCCTGTTTGTACAAGAAGCAGAGATGCTCAGTCTCCTCCCTGTCCACTTATCCATTAGCGGAGTTTGTCACCTGACACTGAGTCTTATGCCCTCCACTTGTCTACCCTCCTCCTACTCCTCCCCTTCCTCTCGGCCAGTCTAACGGTGTTAGCCGATGATGTGGTTGGTGTAGTGTGTTTTCTTTTGTTGTTCGTTTGGATGTTAGCAGTGTCTGACTATATTGTCAATGTGTATCGACTTAGTGTTTTTTTGTATTCTGTGGGGAATCCCCTCCACCCCACTTTGAATTCATCCTGCCTTCTGTGTTATCTGTCATACCTCAACCTCAACCCTCTTTATACCCAAACACTACTCATCTTTATCTCTACCTACATTTCATATCTTTTCTTTTCTCCTTAAACCCAGGTACAGTCTACAGCCGGAAAGGAATGTTAGCTGGAGTAGTAAGCATTTGTTTAAACATCACTTTGTTTCTAAACAAGATTTTAACTTCGCGCTATCACCTCCCAAACTTTTTAAATTCTTCTTGTTTAAAGATTGATGAAGCCCAGAAAAACTTCTGCACACTCTCCGCGCTTACTTGCTATTTTGTCTGAATCAGAAACACTCGTAAAAAAAGATTGTGATATGTCTAATGTCTGGTTCCACATTCTTCAGTTGCCCATACACAGCCCTTCAAACCGCAGACGATTTACAGACCTCGACGAGAGCCAAGAGTTCTCCAACCTCTCCGCCATTGTGCGCCATCTTCGCGTCAGCCAGTTCTATTTTTAGAAGCCAGGCCTGGCTGACGCACTTCCCTTTTTCTCCAGAGCAGTTGCCTCATCCATCCGGATGTAGTCGGCTGTCAAATAATACCATCCTCCCAACTTTCCATCCTCCCAGAGCTCGGTTTTCCTTCTCCACCTTCTTCGCTCACTGGCCCCCCGGAAATGAGGATGGTGTCATTGATGTTCAAAATGCCGATGAGGTCCCCGTCGGGCCCTGGCCCCGCCATTAACTGCCTGCTGACTTGGCTCCTCGCCACAGAACTCCGGCCTCGATCTCGTCAAGGACGACAGGGAGGTGCTTCCAATCAGTTAGTCGAGGGACCCACCGAAGTGTGGATCGAGAGAGTTTGTGGAGAAATCATCAATGCCTGTCTATGACCTGTGTTAAACATCAACAGAGGGTGCGTTCACTTCTAGTTTTACTGGTAACAAGATAGAATCACACAAACGAACAATGATTACCTTATTTAACAGTAAGAAAATTGATAAATTTCTCTTGTATTCCTTTGCTAATCGAGTCCAAAGTGTTTCACAGAACACTCCCAAACACTCTGATGGAACTTTTTGTGCAAAGACAGAACTCACCATCCTTTGGTCCATTCGTCTTCTCGTAAATACCTCAGGATTCCTGTAATACTCGCACTGCGCATGCGCAGACCAGAACAGATACCATTTGAAAACTGACTTCCACATTCTGGTGCAAAGACCACATTAGGTGGTCTGACGAAATATCAGACGATAAAAAGGTAGAAAGTTGAGAAGTTTCTTGTTTTGGACATCTCGTGTCTCTGGTGCATCCTGTGCTAATGTACATCTCGCTTCCCATCCCTGGCTTACAGATTTTCTTGCTAGAAACTTCTGCTGGAAAAAAATTCCGAACAGAAAAATAAAGCTGAGCGCTTCCGAGAGGTCATCAACACTTACTAATGTCGTTAGCTGGCATACAAAAATGTTGATTTTTTCCTAAAAGAGAATTTTTTTTTTCAAGCGAATGCAATTAACTTCTGCGATGCCATCGACATCGCCCATCTCAGCCTTAAACAGAAATTTAAATATTTGATAAATAGGAGTTTACAAGGGAGTCAGGGCACTGTACAAAGATTACAACTTCCGTTTTGACAACTTTATAAAAACATTCAATATATAATTAGTCACCAGTTCATTACCCAGATTTTGGGTATTGCTACTAAGTAAAGACTTTTAAAGTACTAATGAAAATAAGCAGTTGAACACTCTAACGGTATATAGCCATCCAGCAAACTGCATCCAATGATATAAAACTACAGGACAGACCCTGCTCAAATTTGGTAAACCCAAACCCTTATTATTGGCAACTGAATACAAGCCAGAATGAAGGCTAACAGATTGACACACACCTCCTCAGTTTTGACACCAAAGAACTAAACAGTTGAAGACAACAAACAATGACAACATTGACCGCTTATGGTTGGTTGGCGGTTCCTGAAAGGTAATATGGCAGCCAACCAGCAAAGACCGCCAGGGTGTAGATTGTCCATTAGTTTTAGGTTAGTGGGTGCCACGCGGTCGAGGAGGCGCCAGCAAGGCTTGAAACACTTGCACATCGGCGAAACATTTCGTCAACATTTCGCTTTTTTTTCGTTCGATTGCGCATGCGCTTGTTTTATTGTTTCCACTTTTCATGGCCGCCGCCATTGAATGCCCTGCTGCTGCAAGAATGAACACCGAGTCGCAGGAATGTCCCGCAGACAGTTTAAAACCTTGTTTTCCATCGCCTTGGTGGACATGGAGCTGAGAGATTTCCAGTCGAAGCTAGTCATCCATCTCCACGCATCAGCAAGTCTTCCGACAGTTCGGGGAGGTTTCCTTCTTCGGGGAAGACGGAGGGCCGCCTCTCGCCCGCAGGACCTGCACGACCCATACTACGTCACCAGGGGTCACATCGGGGTCGCCGAGGGGAAGGAAGCACTTAAACCTGTGGGAGATCAGCCCCTCCCACTCGCGTCCGGTCCGCAGACGAAAGTTGATCACCTCCATTGAACATTTTTGGAAGGTCTGCAGCGAGGAACGAACAAGGGAGAGTTCGGACAGAATGAGTTAGTGAACGTAGCTATTAGGAGGAAAACGAGTTATTTGTTTATATGCCAAGTCTAGAGGGTACCAAAGTTTGAGATTGCTGGAGAATGCAACCCAGGGTACAGTCATCCACAAATGCAACTCTGAAAAATGTACCCACAGGGAAGAAAATTTTCTAACACCAGAATTTGCTTTAGCCGTAAACATTTCTTCGTCAGGGTTAGTGAATGTCGGAGAAAGTACTTTTGAGCAAAGAGCAATGCAAAGCGATTTCCATCTTCGAATACTTGCCAACATTGCCGAGGGTTCTGGGCAAACTGCCAGTTCCTTCAGCACTAGTCAATCTCTACATTGTCAGGAGGGTCGGTGGGTGGGTTCCTTCTGTCATGAGCTGTGTGCAGCGAGTAGTAGACTGAACTCAAGATTAAGGAGTCAATGAGTATGTAAGTGTGTGTGTATATGCAGTCGTCATAATTCCAGTATTAAAAAAACTTTGTTTAATTAATTTTCTGCATTTCTTACTATGTAATTTATTTACAACTGTAAGGTGGCCACGACTAAACTTAATTTCCAATGTGCCGACCTTAGAGACTCGGATGCTGGCGACAAAGAGCCTGTAGATGGCTGCCATCCCTGGTCAGGAGAATGTCTGTGACTGGTGTCTGGCATGTCCACAATCGGCCGAGACCAAGGACCCAGATTTACCGAACACCTCTTTACTGTCCCCCGGGAATCTTCACCGTCTACCTCACTTACTTCCGCCAATTTGTAGCCGCCATCTTGGCGGTAGGGGAATCCACTAGGGTGGTAGGTACTGTAGACTGCTGTACATATCTCAGTACTTTCTGACAAGGTGTGACTTATGTTTCAGCTAAACCCGGGACACGACAGACCACGAACTAGAAGTTTTGCAAAAGTACAAACAGAGGGTGAGGTCAAAGGTGAATAAAGGTTCATTAAGACAAAGAGTTTGTCTTCAGGGTGTGCCAGTCAGGGTGTGCCGATGTTACATTGTAAACAACAGAAAATGTGCTTTTGTACAAATTCTTCGCTGTGACCACGAATGCGGGGAAAAGGTTTTGACTTGTTTCGGTCAAAAGTTTGTGAATGATCGTTTTTGTGAGGAAGAAGCATTAGCAGCATGGGAGGAAGTGGTATCATTAGCGAAAGATTCCAGACGGGACGCAACTTCAAATACGCCCTTCACTTTCCTGCAAAACTCCGAAAAAAAGATTTATTTCACCTTTTGGCATTAGCCAGCATGAGTCAGGCAGTCAGTAAAATAAGAAAGAGATCTTTCTGGCATCGATCTTTCACTCTGTCTGGGCCTGGAATGAACTTCTTCCCAGCGGACTGGTACAAAGGGCGAAAGCAGAGGAAAAGACGTAGAAAACGAAAGAAAGAAAGAAAGAAAGAAAGAAAGAAAGAAAGAAAAAATGAAAGAAAGAAAGAAACTGTGCTTTAAGAAATAAAGGAAAGGAGGTATCTATTAAGGACGATAACAAAGATCAGAGAAGTATTGTTACTATGACCATGTTCTTCAAGATGTGTCTGGTACCATCACCAGAAAACTTTGTTGTTGTTGTCGTCTGTTGCCGTCTATTATCATTACAAACATTGCAAGCAAATCTGAGTTTCTAAGGAAAATAGACTGTATGTCTGAGGTGTTGTTGTTGTTTAATATGATATTTAATAAGCTGACTTGTTCATCAACAATGGTCAGGAGATACTATTTTGTACCGTTTGATTAACAGCGAAGCATGCTGGGAAATTGCTTCTGTGCTCCAGTCTCGGCTTTTTGTTTGTTTGTTGCTGTTTGAATGTTTGAAGGTTTTATAAACAGAGTTTATTAATTATTATTATTAATAATATTTCTTAGTATTTATAGATACCGATATAGATTAACCCTAACCTATCGTATTTTTCCCTCTATGCCTACATTCCTATACATATAATTATCTCGATGTGTGAGTACGCTGTCCTTCATCATGGATTATCAGAAATAAATATTCATTAAATAAATATTGGGACTTCTTTGGAGAAAAAATGTGAGACTGTCTATTGTCTCCACCTAGCACCCGTCTGTAGTGAGGACTGATGGTACCACTCTCAGGCCGACATCCCATTGTGACAAAGGAAATGAGATCCTCAAGTTTCGGGTCCCTCCGTCTACCCGTGAAATGAGCCCCTTGCTTGGTGTAGCGTGAGGAATGTCTGAAGGTCTGAAACCTTTTCACTGCCATTTCCATTCTTTGTGGGAAGTCAGGTCGGCCATTTTGTGTAAAGAAGTGCGGTGTTTGTTACATACCATGTGAAGACAGTTTGGTGTTTTCATGGAATCTGATTCTATTGTAACTCGCTGTCTTCATATTTTTGGGTGGTTTATGATGATGATAACGATTCATTCAAATGCACAGTTAATTTGCGAACGATGAAGGAAAGCAGAGATAGGAGTCTGATGGTGGGAACACCAACAGTCAGAGAAGGCCAATGACAGTGGGTATTTCCGAAAGAGGTTTAATCCCAGACAGGACAGCACGCAGCATCCCGCTGTACGGAGAGACAGAAGCAGGGAATTCCACAGACTGGGGCCGGAAGAAGAGAATGAAAGACGGTTGAATGTGTCCAGTCTCATACAGGGACACTGAGACAATCAGTGAGTTCAGCCAGCTGACCTGCCAGGTTGGGAGGACCACACAAACTCACACAGACGGACTGGGGCGAGGCCATAAAGAAGACGAGAAGGAAGTGTGGCCATCTTGGGTTTCATGCCAGGCGGCGCTGGCAGCCAGTGCAGATCGTGGACAAGTGGTCCACCATCACCGGCCTTCCGGCTGTGGAATACAATTTCGAGCAGAATTGTTCTGAGCTCTCTGGAGCTTGTCGAGCAGGCGGTCAGAGAGAGAGAGAGACGAACAAAGAGTCACAAAAGCTCCGCCTGCACAATACAAACAACAATAAACTGATTAGTGGAAACAAAAGCCTCATCCTGCCTAATCAAGAAATATGGACTTGGCCAACTGAGTTAACATTATTCTGGAAGAAATGTTTTGTGTCACAAATTTACTCCATTATGTCCGTGTGGCGCATAGAGGGTTCTACAAAAGTGCGGAGGTTAAAGGTTGGCTTTAACCTATGCGTTAAAGATAATAAGGTCATAGGTCAGGATCATCACTCGCACGTAAACTAGTTTTCTATGGATGTGATTGCTAGTTACAGGAGATCATATTGTTCTGTTGTTCTGGATTCAGATCCCGTCTCGAAGATACGTTTTTCGTGGATGTGACAGTGGTTCACAGAGCTAACCGTCAATATTTTATTCAGGTATTCAGTTTTTCTCCCCTCTTACTGGCTCTTCCTAAACAAATGAAAAAATATCATGGGATGAAGTCGTGAAGTAAAACTTACATTACATCAGATTTAACTATAAACAGGAAGTTTTACAAGGGAATAGAAACTGTAATTAGAAAACAAGCGCAGGCATGGGGTAGATGGGGTGACTGATAATCCAGACGTTGCTGTCATGGATACGGTTCACAGGTAAGGTTACCGAGAGTTGGCAAGGGTTGTGGTTGCTGATGGGAAGTGAAGTAAACCCAGCGGTACAGGTGCACCAGGTCTTGTCTAAGGGGAAATAATTATTTCCCTCCCCAACCCCCATCCCTAATAACAGCATTTACGGACCAGGATAACTGCTTGTCTATTGAAACCACTCAAAAGAATTTATGTATGTGTGTGTACAATGTATGTAGACACGCATGCACGTACGTGTGTATGTCCTATAACCACGGCCTCAGGAGGCAGAAAATCGTTTCCTCCGCCTCATCATTTGAAATCATCACGACGATGAAGAAGCATTAACTTCCTCCTCATACCATGACATCGCCACAAGGTGGAGCCACTGCCTATCAAAACAGCCAGCCACTCTCTCAGGCTTGCTTTACGAACGGCCTCGGACAAGCCAGGCGGCCAGCCATCTAGACTCTAAAAAACATCACGACAGTATTTTTATTATTTTTTTTTTTACAAGTCCTCACGTGTCGCAAGTTTTCTCACCAGAGTTCTTCCCGCAGACTTTAGAGAAGCACCAGGGGCAGCCACTCGGCTTCATGGGCTGTTTATTAAGCAGCCAGCCATCAAACCACCCAGTAAGCTGCTTCTGTCTGTCGACCCTTTGTGGCTGACCGTACTCAGACGAGGCGGTTGTTGCTTCTGTGACCCCGTAGACTTATCAGCGTCGTCGTTAGACGCCTTAATGGCTGACTTCCGCTCCGGAACCCGGTTGCCTCTCCTCTTGGTGAAGCGGTTTCCATAGTGGTCTCCCTTGGAGCTTCGCTGCGACCTCTGTCATCGCCATGGAACTTCAGCATTCACAACGATGGCCAGTGTAGTCTGTTTCCTGTTCACGCGGAAAGCTGAGCATTTTATGCTTTGCGTCTGTTCGTCTGTCTTGTTCTCTTGCTTTCTCAGCAATCTAAAAATTAAAAAATAATCATCGGTCAGTTGGAAAATAAATTAAAAAGGTCGGTTAATTCATATAGACCCAAGTGATACAAGACAGGTGGATGCAGGTGTGTGTGCTTTTTTTAATTGTTTATATGAAAGTAAGAGATAAATTGTGTTTGCATATCAAGAGGAAAATGTACCCCATACAGGGCTCGACAACTTTTAAATAATTGGAGTTAACGATAGTGAGGACTAGGGTCTTGTGTTTACCTGTCTTGGCGAGAGTCTTTTAGTAGCTGATTGTCATTTTTGCTGTCACTCCGTTTCATTCCGTCGGCTATGGTCCGCCATTGTCCTTCAGTCCAGTTCTCCCAAGCTGTCTTAATCCATTGCTTGATGGCACAGCCTCACTTCTTTGTTCTTGGAAGCTTCTTCAGTTTTGCTTTTTGTTTTTCTCTTCCATGTCCTTCTTTGATCACAGAGATCATTTCTGACCCATGGTTGTTGTGTTGCTTTGAAACCCTAATAATTTCTGGGCTGTTGACAGTAGTGTCTCTTTGATGTTCCTTACGAGGGTGTCTGTGTCACAGTCCACCAAGACTGGTGCGATGAATTTTCCATATTTGGCCCTCAAAGTTCGGGTTTTGCACCTTCTACAAATCAAAGTAAACTCGTGGGAGGATGCTTTAGCAGCGCTTTACCCTCAGTTTCAACTTTAGGCTCGTTATGACAAGGTCATGGTCGTTGCCTCTGACAGCGCCGGAAGATGTTCTCGTGTTGGACTTGAAACAACCTTAGAACCATTAAGCGTGCGGAACTACCAGTTCTACGGAAATATGGTATGCAATATGAATGGAGTAAGTTCTCTGGTGATGGCAACGCTTCAGCTGCGTCCTCAAGCATGATGATGATAAAAAAACAAAGACCTTACAGCTCCGTGCCAAAAGTCTGGGAATACAAAGAATAGACCAAAGAATGGAAAAAAAAATAGACGCACTCTTTCCCTCCAAAAAAGAAACTGCAAACAGTGCCAGAACTACAGAACAGTACGCCTAATCAGTCACCAAAAGAAAGCCATGCTGAAAGTAATACTATCTCATCAGTCACACTACAGAGGAACTACTAGCGGGGAAACAGACTGGCTTCTTCAACATCAGCAGGACCTCTACCACAACTTCATTGACTTTAAAAAGGCTTTTGACAGAGTGTGGCTCGATAAAATTCGCCAAGAGGGTCTTGTCCATCTAAGTACTGTATAAAAGAGCTCACGGAGGGCAGTCCTATTGGAGGGCCAGATGGAAGCTTTTATTCACACGGCAGTAGGCGTACATCACATGTGAAACCCTCCACGACGATCACAATTTCAGTTCCATCCGTGGAACACACTGACAGTTTGAACGGATATGGAAGGACACAACAAGAGCAGGTCAAGGATACAGGCAATGACAAAACAGACATCTACACGAACAGACTAAGGCTTGACGAGGTAAACAACTTGACACACCGGGGAGCCACCCTCTCCAAAGACGGTATCTCCACAACAGATACCCGCATCACGATCAATGACCAGGCAGGGAAGAGATGTTGCAGCCGTGTATCAGGTTAAGTATAGAGTACAATCTGTACTTAGCCTTTGTACTACTGGCGCTTCTTGAAGCGGGACTCTGGCTGCCGGAGAAGACAATCCATTCCAGAATCCATTTCTAAAACCGGAGCTGGAGGAGGCTGCTGTGATCTCTGAAAGTGAAATAAAGCCAGTGGCTTTGTACAAAGCATGGTTGCCACACTCATGGCCTACTAGCAACAGTCAAGCGGCCTCATTGTGTCGGGTTTGCTTATGTAACCCGGAACAACACTTACCCAAGGCTGACCTTCAAGGTCCATTGGAGGGTGGCCAGAAAAAAACTGGTTTACAAAGGTGAGGGTGGACTGGTCGTCCTGTGCAGGACCTGCTCACCACAGTTCCAGTTATAACCAAGTGGCGGACTTGTCAGCTGATTGGTCTTCCTACCCTCCCCCTACCGAAGACATATCCGTCAAGGGACCAATGAATGTGTGACAATCAATGACGAGGGTTAATTGCGTGTTCCTTTACTTCTTGTAAATGTATGAAAGGACGAATGAATAAATGAATGAAAGAAAGTGCGAAAATGCATGTAGAGAAGTGGTGGGAAAGGTAAAATCATTTGATCCCGACCGCCAAGGCCACCGCAGACTTCAGTAAGTCTATGAGATTTTTTAATCACAACAAATTAAAAATAAGTGAGTCATGTAAATAATTTACATTTAGAGGGACAAGCAAGGAGCGTTCATTACTGAACAGGACACATACGAGTACCTGACGAGAGAAATACAAATGCTTCTCGTCGGCTGTCCGAGTGTGATTAAAGTACATTCTCTCAACGTGACGACGCCGCCGACGACGACGATGATGATGATGATGATGACGACGATTTATACTGTACATTATTTAGAGGATTACTGGGTAAATTCAATGTGGCTTCCTACGTTGCTGATGTCACACGTCTTCATCATCGAAGTACCTTCCCTGTCTCCCCCTCCCCTCCATCACCCACCTGCACCCCCCGCCGTCTACAAAGAGCGCGTGCAGGACACAAATAGACTGTAGCTACCTTTCTCGGGCTTTTGCAGCAGACAACGTGATACTTTACAGCAAAAGAATAAAAACATTCTGTTTAAAAATATATCAACCTGGAGGGATGCAAACAATACAACATTGATTTTCCAACTTCCCTGCTGCTGACTTTCACTCAAGCGTCGGCAGAGGAAGGAAGAAAGATGAGCGAGGAGGGAGGAGAGAGGAGGGAGGAGAGAAGGAGAGAGGAGGGAAGGACTGCCTGATGAGGGAAACCGCTGTGACAGGCATTCAGGAATTTCACTGACGATGAAACCTAAAAACAAGTTTGCATCGTTGAACAACGACAAGCAAATCATGAAATCATGAAACTGACAATTGAAAAAAGTAAACAACAAAAGAATATATGCAGTGACATTTGAATAGATGTGTGTGACATTGAGAGAGCATGTGAGCAGGTAAATGTGAGTAGGTAGGATTGACATATGTGTAAATAGAAGTGGAGTGAGTGCACGCGTACTAGGGAATGAGTTAAAATAAAAATAAAAAAATCATACTTTAAATACCTGAACTTCTGGCGACCCCTACCTTTACCTGTATTTCGTGCTACAGAGTATCGACACCTGTCTTCCTTTTTCTCGCCTTTGCAGACGTGATCAGACGTGGGTTCCGAATGTGAAAGCACAGGTCAAAGTTCATTCACATATCACAGCATGGAAATTTCTTTACAAAGACAATATCTCGAGAGGTATGTAATTCCATGGGAACAACAGTCACGCACGGCTGGCTAGCTGGCTGATCGACAGGTAATCAAAACCTACTTCCTCTCAGTTAAAGATGTCCAATTTTAATATAAATCCTCGTGACCTTTTGGTGTTACGGAACCACTCTTTCAATTTTTGAAGTCAGATAGTTTTGAGAGAGAAGTAGCCATAGCCACCCCCTTACCTTACCTAATTCTTTAAGGAGTCGGATACACGTTGGTCGATTGAGAGAACTACAATGCGCCTCACGGGTATCGAACCGAGCTCCTCCGGCTTCGGATGCCAGCGCTCTACCTACTGAGCCTTCTTTCTTCGAGGAAATGTTGTAGTAAAAAAAATATTTGACAGGTTGTCTTTATCAGCAACATTCTGGCGCCGCCCTGCAGATGAGTAATATACACAGGTACACTAATAAGTGTGGGCTATATGTGGCAAGAGATCTTGATCCGGGAAGGTGAGAGCGCACAGAGGCCAGGTGGAGTGCATGCAGCAGCAGGTGGGGCCCGGGGGTCGACGGGATCGCCCAGACCCTGGCAGGTGAGACCACGTAAGAGCAGGCAGACATGCAGGTGGGCACGTTCTTACCAGCTCACCTGTAAATACAGAAAGCATTTGTCAGCGAAGGAACGAGAGAATCGCCCATCCACTTCCTTGTTTTCCTTCCTTTCGCACTTTGTTCTTGCTTTTTCTCCTACCATTTCATTCTCTCTCTCTGGAATGAACTCTGTTTACCTGCGTGTACCCTGTAGGAATCACTCGGCATGCTCAAGCTAATAACCACAACAACTTACCCTGCAGAAGATATCTGCGATAAATGTCTTCCTTCACATACGAGGATTACAGTGATTTGTTCTTGGTCAGGTTTCTTCCAGATTTCTGTACAATGCCTGGACCTAGCCATGATTAAAACGTGAATACTGCCCCCAGTATTCCTGCACGCGCATCCACACACACACACACGGACACACACACACGCGCGCGCGCGCGCACAGCCAGGCCTACCCAGCCGCGCCATGCTCCGGGAGGTAGTCATTACCACCCTGATGAAAGTAGAGAAATGCATCGAAGCTTAGTCTTTCCTTTCTTTGTAGTTCAGCTCCGACATTTTCCGGCGAAAAACGCGAAGCATGCTGGTTGCGATCTCTCCGCCCATCCATCTTGCACAAGCGCCGAGGGGGACGCACGTGGGTGCGTTCACTCGTACGCGCGCTGAGATGAAAATAATCCTCATCAGGACGAGCTGTGCTGCTGATGTTTGCATCATAAGAAACATCATCATTCACATCAGACGGAGCGATGCCAGCGTGAAGGAAGTAATGTTCGTGGAGCTGAGTTGCTGGAGAATAGACCGTTTAACCACTCACAAGACATCTCAGCTTATTGTCTCAAGATCGCTTTCTTCCATTAAATGCTGTAACCATGGTTACTATCCTGACTTTTTCTCTCGTATCTCAAGTCGAAAATATCCCGTGACATTTTCGAAGTCTCAATTTAAATTTCTTTTGTTTTCTCCGACAGTTGTATCGGTGCTTTGGCCTTCATTACAACCAATGGAGCTGATAGCCAATACAGTTTATAGCCAATCAGTCTTTATGTGACAAATTATTTGAACAAACGAGGAATATATTCGCTAGAATCAACCAACCCGGAATTAATGAGGTAGTAACATTTTATGCCACCCGCTTTTAAACACAATTACTGTAGATAATTAGTCACTAATTATAAACTCGGTGGACGGAAATCAAGATAACAAACAGGCGAACAGACAAACAGAAGCGGTGAGCAAGAAAGAGAAGTAAAAGAAAGATAGATGGAGAAATAAGTAATGAATGGTTCCTTTGGGTTTCTTTTCTCATTTTCCAAAATGGAGTTTAAAAACCTCGGTTGGGCTGACGATTGCAGAATAAGAGTTTCAGTCATTTATTCTTGTCTTCACGATGTCAACTCGCTTTCTCATTTCGTTTCCAGTTTTGTCTTTGACTTTTTTGGGTTATGCAAGGAAGATTTACTGCTGACACATTCCACATCCATTGTTCTTATCATGAAGGGAAAATGTACTGCTGACAGTCCGTATCACGTGATTTTTGTGACAAGAAGTCCGATAATAAAATCACAAAGCATCTACACGCTGGATGTCTTCAATGCAGTTCAAACACATTCTGTATGTTTACACTCATTTTAAAATACAGTAAACATTATCGGCAATAAGTACACACCGACTTTTTTAGGTCTCACATTTTTTGGCAATGCAAATTCTTAATCTCTCTTATTAGCTTTTTGACAATCGTGTGTTTACACCTATGAACAGGTTTCTGCTCTACCACTTGCCAGGTATCTTCCACTTTTCTGGGAAAAATGCAAGGCTTTCGACAAAAAACCTACCTTTCGTTTTAAAAGAGAGAAAGCTAGTCTGGCGCTTGGATTTTTTTCTGTCACATTTTGTTTTTATTTTTCGAAATCTTCAACTAATGTGAGAAAGCAGCATGCTGTCAAAAAAGAAAAACAAACAAAAAAACAAAAACAAAACAAAAACAAACACACACACATATTTGGTTTTGAAGTAAGGAAGCAATAAAACTGGAAATAAAATGTGCTTTGCTAAAATATTTATTAAAAACAGAAGAAGATTTGAAAGAAATTCCCAAACACCCATTGGGAATCTATTTTCCTTCCAAATTATGGAATCTGAGAGAGAGAATGAAATAGGTTCCACGGGGAACCTACACCAGCTATACACCTTTATGACGATACATCTATACAGCGATACACCTATACAGCGATACAGCTAGACAACCAGACTCCTTTACAGCGATATAGCTAAAAAATACATTTTCTGTCTCTTGAAACTGAAGTCTTTCTCGGTCTCCAAGAGATGTCTTCAGCAATTTTATAAATCTCATATTGAGAGTGTGATGTCCTTCTTCTTCATCTGCTTTAAAAATAATTTCAAAGTACAAGAGCAGCTTGAATCGTATTGTATACACCTGCTCCAAAACTCTTGGGGCAGCCTAGAATGATATTCAGACTATGTGTAACAGGCGAACAAAAAGTGTCTGAAAATTGTGTGGAATGACCGGCAGTCGTGTCGGATAGTCGAGTGGTGAGGGCGCTGGCGTCCGAACTGAGAGCGCGCTGGTTCAATTCCTGTTTAGCGCAGCAAACTTTCGCCCAGTCCACCACCTGGCGGGAGGTACCTCACTCCATAGTGAGTTGGGTAAGGGAAGGCGAAAGAGAGAGATGGACACCACCCTCACATAAATCTGGCATTAAAAATGGTAAAGTTCATCAACTAACCTTTTCAGGAGTGAGGTGTTAAAAAGGTTAGTTGATGACCTTTACCTTTTTTTAATCTTAGCTTTTATTCCTATGGCAGTATCAATCTCAGTTATCAATTATTCTGTGCTTAAACACACTTAAAAGCAATTGAACATTAGCCGCACCTTAATTTTCTCACACATGCCTAAAGCAATGTTTATACACTCAATAAAACACAGCACGTGATCGTCTGTTTGTCATGAAAATGCATATTTAATATCATGCTTGCTTTATGTGGAATTCAATCTGTTGGCATTCCAAGGACATAAAAGAAATTCAGTAGAAACATGGAAATCAAGATGTTAACATTCTGCGTGTATCATAGCAACAGGCGTGTGAGAACCGACATTTAAAAAAACGTTTGTGTGCAAAGAAATAAACAGTCAGTAATGCTTGAATTCGAACCCTAGCCATCAAACATCAGCCCAACGTGTAATAATACCCAAGTGTGTAATAGTCGTAAAATATTAATGGTGATTACATGTTCCCACATCTGTGTTAATACCTTTTTAGCAAGACATGCAACATTCTCTGGCGAATGAGAAAAATACAAAAATCACCAGTAAATATTTGTAAATATCTGTAACTTCCACCTCCTCACTTTCTTTTTTTATATTTGATAAGCAATCATTGTGGAGCTCAACAATATCAGAATTCTCCACAAACATTTTCTGATTTTCTGTGTTTTATACAATGTCTAGTCGGATTTGAAGACCTCTCAGGATATCCAGGGAAATAGGATCAGAATATGTATTAGGCTGGAGATTAGATATACTTCATATTCAATAATATTCTTTGCTAATATATCAATAAAAATTGAGAATAGTGCAGAACTGCATGTCTCATCCTGTACTAGGACAGAATAAATAAAACAAAAATAAACAACAAAAAACTGAAGTACTGCAAGCCAAGAGGAGAGAAGGTGAGAAAGTTTGGGACTTTAGGCAAGAATAGATGGAATTTTTTGTTTTTGTTTTTGTTTTTTTGTCTCGATGTTCTCTTCCCCTGACTTCTTACACTCCAAGCACCGGCTGCAGCTGCGGGATTATTTCCTACAACTGGCCTAAATATAGTAACAAATCTGTTGCTTGATTGTCTGAAAGTAGGGATGCTTCCCACCCACAAGGCTTCTGGCATCTGGAGGAGTTGCTGGAGTTATTCTCCACAGTCTCGCAGCTGACAGGCAGTGGGACCAGGGTACAGCAGATAATGTAGGCAGTCGGAGGTAGTTGCCATGAGAACCCGAGTAACAGACAGACCTGCACGCATTATATGCAGAGTTTAGTGTGTTTGTGTGTGTGTGTTTACACGAGGATAGCAAATTAGGTGTAATTCGGGTTAAGTCTGGGTCATGACTACCAAATGCCTGCCTACTTGGACAGGTAAAGATCTTCCATTGACCTTTCGGTTAACCCTTTTAAGGGGTCAAACAACAATTTAACAGTAGGGGACAACTTGGGAAAGTATCCCTGTATCACACGGGTATCGAACCCACTAATGTGTGCACAGCCAGAATTTACATGCCTTTGCCGAGACACACAAACTACCCACTTCTAACAAACATAACATTCTGACATTAAAGTGTTGCCATAAACAAAGAAACAAATCGATAAGTAAAACTAAAAACTCAGATAACAACAGAAAATTTCCCGTTGAATCATTTTCTTTGGTGACGTCACTCATTACCGGTAAATACAGACGATGTTGACTGAACTGTTTACAGCTTTACATCTGCTAATATATTGATTAGTTTTTGTCAGGACGCGTAAACTAAAGTTTTAGCCCTGTTGGTGGTGGTGATGATGATGATGATGATGATGATGATGATGATGATGATGATGAGGAGGACGACGAAGAAATTATTTATTATGATGATACCGGAGATGAAAAATTACAGTATGAGTTAAGATATAGTCACTGAGTTAAAAATTTTTTCAGAAATACAGCAGCAGCAGCAGCAGCAGCAGCAGCAACAACAACCGAATAACACCAGCAGCATCAAGCACCACCAACCACCAGTCTAACTAGTTAAGACGATGTCCACGCTCGCCGCCACTGAGTGTTGCCGTAAAGCCTGCGTGTTAAGTGTAGATGCGGGCGAATGCTGCAGTGGCTGGGCGGCAGCATCACAGCACGGCACAGCACCGCACGGCACGGCACGCCTGGCCTAAGCACGTGCGCGACAAAAGCACAAACAGCAGCCGTAGCGGCGTTTAGCGGCAGTTTCGTCTTCAGCGCTGGAGCGCCACCTACAGCCAGCGTCTGGAAACTAAGGACTTGGCCATCCACCCCACCACTGCGCCGCGATTGCGGACAGGATCGCGCCCAAGGCACCATCACCATCGCCATCACCATCACCATCACCATCAACATCAGCGACGGCAAGCAGCAGTCGAGGCTGACCGCCCTCCGCGGTGTGTTGTGCACGTTAACTGGTCGTCTGGACCTTGTTTCCGTCCTTCTGATGATGCTGCCGGAGACAGCGAAGGTCGCCTAACAGGTGTCGCCTCTGTCTCGCGTCTGACCTCCTGGGAATTTTTTTTAAACAGTGTTCGGCCGTCGTCTGCGAGGACAGCGTCTGTCTGTGACGTGTAAGTACTCCCCCGTGTTTCAAATCCTGTTTTACAGTTAAGATACTTTTGTACAAAATGCGTTGCAACAGGTGAAAAAATACAGAGAAATAATGTTTTCAACAATAACAACAAGAACAATACCCATCTAGTAAAAAAAGATCAAAAATAAACATCATCTTGATGACACAAAAGTAAATTTTCAAAAAATGTAAAAGAATTACATGCGCACACAGGTAAAAGCTATCGTTACAAATTCAACATTTAAAAAAAATTCATTATATACACCACCTGACACTTTTCCTCCAGAATGTTTATCACACGCACTGCAAAACCTCTACACCGACAACATCTCCTTCCTGTGTGTGTATCTACATGTGAAGATGGTTTTTATCTTTGTACCAGATGACTGTCTCGCCCGTTAAGTCTAGCCAAACATGTGATAAAACATGAAAATCTCGCATCCAGTCATACAGTTTACAAACATATCATAACCGAGTGTAAACCTACGATAAACACGTGTTCAAGCATGATAAACATGATTACCGTGTGCCATGATACACTTCTTCAAAATTCGCGTATTAACTGGAGATAAACATGCGATAAACCTATGTTAGCACACGATAAACCTGGTGTTTACTCTGGGTACCAGCCTGCAATTAATGCAGGGCCTGCACACGAGGGTTCCTGCTAGAGAAACACGAGCTGTGGGGGAAGTCACGCGATGTTTCCAGACACAACACGGTGGTTGCAGTCGCAGCAGCTCCCAGCTTCCAAGCACAACACAGACTGACTTTCCGACTCGACCCTTAAGGAGCTTCTCCAAGACAACCCATTTCGCCCACATTTTTATGTTGGGCAGATCCATCGTAAAAACAAGCGGCGGATGATAGGGATGCCTTGCTCTGCTTCTTCAGGTCAGACGATGTGCAAGTTGTCTTTTACTTCTTGTGTGGCTCTCCCCCCTGCTCTCTCCTCCTCCCCATCCTCCGCGTCAGGTCTGATAACCAGCCAGCAGACCGTGCAGGGAACTGGAGTTTTGTCCTGATGAGATAATAGTTTGCTGAACACGCTGTTCGTTATTCTTTCCAATCGTCTAGCAAGAACCTACTTTTCAGAATCGTGGAACATTATAAACATTTCCCCCGACTGCCATGTATTTAGAAGTAATCGCCTTAGATGTTATTAAAGCAGAACGACTTATTACCTCTAGAGCTTGTCTCTATGAAAAGGTCAGGGATCACGGTCCTTTCAATCTGGTGTAAACTGTTCTGAACAAAGGTGAACATTTTTGTGTCTGAAACATGAAGAGTGCAGACTGAGAAGAGATATTTTGTTTTACGACATCAGAGAGGGCATTGGGAGCCAACATTTCACAGAAGGTTGGCATTCTTCTGGTAAAATATGTGTCAGCGTGCTGGCTGGCCTCGTGTTCTCATCCTCCCCTGACTACGCCAGACTGTGACTGCCTGGCAAGAGGAGCGGGTCACGTGATCTCAGGACTTCTAGGAGCATTGGCAGCACAAATGTTTTTCGTGTTTGTAGTCTGACACACACCATGCTTGGAAAATACATGACAACAACTGCTTGGTGGTGTTTTCGCGCTGCGTGTTATTTTGTGGAAAGGTTTTTGATGTTGGCATTTCTCGCTTCACAATGACTTCAACAACGCTTTCAGCCTGGTGAATGACCGGACTTCAAAACTTGTGTACGGACAGTTTTTAGAACGATTTCTCTTTCCGCTCGTGCGATGTACTGGTCTGTAACATGCGGTTTCACAGAGCAGCTCCTGTAACATTGCCTTAATAGACGAGGTTTTCAATGGCGGCCATTACAGGGACACAAATCTGCAAAGGGAGACAATACACTACAGGGACGGTAACCTTTCGACTCCGTATTGATTAACCCATAAACGTAAAAACGCAGAAAATGTACTGGTAACCACAGCAACCGAGTTTTAAATTTCCAAGCGTCCATACAAAATTGAAGGGCTTGGAAATCACTTTCTAACGGGGAGCAGTAATAAATGATAGTTCTCATTACTGTTTGCCTCGGAATCATTCATTCATCTGAAACGACCCTACCCTCCTCCTCCTCGTTTACTTATTTCTGATATCCTTGGGTTGCGAGTGCGCATGACCGGATGCAACGGTGGATTGTGAGATGAGTGAACGGCTTTAATTAGAAAGGACATAAATATAGTTTCTATGGAAATGCGGATTGGAGGATAATCTGTGAAGTTTAGTGTACACATAGTGTTCTGTTGTTGTCCTAACATAACACCTATTCTTGCTTTGCGGGGAGTTAATTTGACAGGGAGAGCATTGCATTGTTTTTCACTCACTGAGTAGAGAAAACAAGATGACATTGACCTGCTATCAGCTCGGCGATGTCACATCATTGCAACCTTTTGGCTGGAGATCGATTTCCGACCGTCGCCGTCGCAAGTTGTGTTGCGTTGTTTAACTTCTTTTTGGCGCTATCAAACTCTAATCAATATTTAGCAAAACTCCCGCATTTCAACATTTTTTCAAAGCTAGAAACATTAAAGTTGCTAAGTGGTGCCTAATGAGAATAGAAGAGATTAGAGAGTGAGAGAAAGTCAGCGAGAAAAAAGAGAGAATGAAGTAGAGGAAAGATAAAAAAGAAAAACAATAAAAAAGACATGATGAGCAATGATGGATGTTGTAACAGTGATATCAGCTCACGAACCCTCCTGCCCCTACCACCAGCTTGATTCTGTCAGACAGCCGGATTCAAAATTCTGGATGGCGGAGACGAATACATTCTAACACTTGGTCGATTTTGTTTTCCACTTTTCTTTCTGCCTGAATTATGTTTCCTTGCCAGCTGTCACACAACATACAACTCGAGTGCGCATGAGCAAAGATAAAAGATCCGTCTGCTTACTTTGGACCGAGGTTAGTCAAACTGTGTTAGTGAAATTCAGTTAGTAACAATTGTATTAGTCAAATTGTATCAGCAAAGCATTTTCCTGCTTCCTGAGCAGATGAACAATCACGTGACTGATGAATAGCATCTCCAGGTCGACTTTTAAGATAAAATGTTATCTTTCTGTTGCAGATAACTGATAGTTACGAATATATATATATGTTAGTGATAAATTAGTCTTTACATAGATGTAAGAAAGAATGGGTATACGGGTTTCTATCTACAAACTGATGTTTACATTTAATTACTTTTACAGAAGGCATAAGTGTAAGGTTTCCGAACTTCTACCCCATCTTCGCTTTTTTAAGTCGTGTCAGCATCGATACCACCAAACACAGCCTCGAAAGAGATCATACTGGATGACCATGTGTGTTTGCTGATTTTCTAAAAAGAAATTAAACAGAAAAAACATTTCGCCAGATGTGGCTTCATTTGCTTCCACGACAGCCAAGCAAATTAAAAAGATTGTAGGTTATTTAAATAACACGCAATGGCACGATTGAAAGGTAAAAAGGGATTACCTACACAGCCAGGTAAAACAAACAATGTAATATAGGAACTCTCCCATCCCTCTCTACTCCAACACTCAGACTTACTCCATTAGTCTGTGCCACGGCTCCAAGGCAATAAAGTGAAAGTGAAACTGAAATAGTTTTTAGGAGAGATGAAGATTGTAGAAACTGGACACCAAACTGAAATACAGTATATTTGTAGGGAGTCGAGAAAAACTAATTCGCAAACGACAATAAAACAAACAAAAAAAAAAATTGTTTGCAATGAGAAGAAATTAAATGCCGCTTTTTGTAGTAAGAGCAGCGGTGATGATTAAATAAACTGGTGATAGAAATGAGATAGAAACGAGCTATTTCCAGCAAAATATTGTCCTTCATGATGTGTTAAAGCTGATGAAAATATGTGCGAAAACACTTTATTTCATCATCATCATCATCATCATCATCATCATCACGGCTATCAAATTCTTGCCATATTAATTTACTGTATACCACAAATAAACACATTTATTTTAGGAATAAAGCCATTTGAAAGCTAACATTTGTCAAGATGCTTTATAAGTTAACATAATAAACCATGCACAACTTAGTTAAAAATATTTTTTTTTCTGTCCAGACCCAGTAAAAAGTCAATTCTCTAAATTCTTTGAACTGTTTGAAGGCTGAGAATGCACGGAGTCAGTAGGTGTGCTCTCGCTCAGTCCGGACCTCGTGAGTCCTGAATCACAGTCAACTGCCACAGTCTATCGACAATCGAACTTTTCGAAAGCCCTTTTATCTGGCCAACACTTGCCAATAAAACTCATGTAGTACTGAGAGAAAACCTATAGGAAATCCATGCAGAGACTTCGTCCTCAGTCACGTGACCCCCCGTCTGCCTCTCCAGCCTCACTTTGACATCTGATGTCAAACTCAGCATCTGGCACTTGCCAGCATACTCTTTGACTTCATCTTTACTATTTAGCTTTTTCAACCAAATGGTTTGGTCGGGAAAAAAGTTTAAAGTTCTTACACATGCCGTGCGTATCAACTCAGCTAACTCATAACAAACCGTTACCGGATGTTTAAAATATTCCTGAAGCAGTTCTTTGATTGTGAAGATGTCTGTATGTAACTTGGCTGGCCTGGTATACAAATGAAATCGTCTCTCTGTAATAAAAACAAGGGTACCCGGCTATTCTGAGACGATGCTCCATCTTCTTGTCGATGTGTCAGAGGCTAGTGCTCACCACAATATCAAACAGCATGGAACACACCGACTCCAACCGTTTCTCGTGAAGAGGGTGGAGAGTAATAAAGGTATTGCGGTCTAGGAAACAAAATATTTTCCTCACCAAACTACAACTCAATCGAATACTACAATTCTGACCACACAATTCTTGCTTTCTCCCCGTGTCCTTTTGTCCATTGCACCGCGACTGATGTATCATCAGATGACAGGACAACAATGCTCGCCCTCCCAACCAACACTGTCACTAATGGAGGCCCTGGGAGGAGAAATGAAGACCTCTGTGTCTCCAGGCGGTGCTAACACTATTTGATGACAGTAAAGCTTTAATAACTAACAATACTCCAGTCATCCCGCGCCATAGACATCACGATTATTTCTCGGTGATTAGAAAATGATACCTCCTTAGCAACCCCTTGTGGAGACAGTGAAAACTAGTCGAGCACCTGACTAATATGACAGCAACACAGGGACAATGTCTCGCACAAAACTTTTAATCACACTCAGACTTCAACCGAGACTTAATCCTGTATTTAAAAAGGGTTTCAATAGTTCTATGAAACCTGATATCTCTAGTAACAAGATATTGCCAAAACAAACTCATAAGCTGAAAATAAAATCCCACCACGTGTCTAATGAACTTATTTTATTTCCAAGTGAGCAGCAAATGTTCACAAATGTTCAGTAACTATGCGCCACGTAGTCCAAGGTTTTCATTTCATTGAATTCTACCAACAAAATCCTCAAAAACTGCTTCTCTCGTCTGAATTTTTTCCCCATTAACAGACACTACCAGCGCGGGTAAAAGGTTATTTCATGACATAATCTAAAATAAAGTTCTCAACATCATCCTTGTTATCAAGAGCACCAGGCTGGAACAAACAAAAACTAACTTTACACAGCTTCCTGTCATTACAGAGGCAGCGGCAAGCACACACATAATATTATATATCAAATATTATATATTATATATCACAGAGCGGTGTATCAGGAGGTAAGACAAGCATTGTGGGGCCGCGGGCACGACCCTAACATACATTTTATGTTCAAACCTTAGACTGCCCACCGTTTCTGCTCATTACTCGCATTACCAATTACTGTCCGATGGGGACATTTGCCTGTAACACAAACACGCTGATGGAAAAATACTCCGGTTATGGTGGAGGGCTTGCAAAGCTCACTTCATCGAACAGCAAGACTATCAGGACGGGAACTAAGACCAATCACTTGTCCCTAACAACCTCACATAAAGAGACAACTGCAGCCATTAGCAGCCAATCCATCCATTGCTCATGACCAGCTTCAGCAGCCGCCCACTATCGACGAGAAACCCAAGCCATGCAAATAGTGGCAAGGACTGGGCCCGGGCTAGAAATGATCTTTCATCACAAACAATTTAAGCTCATGACAGATGCAAAACTTGCATTTAAAAATGGTCCTGTTTGGATTTTCAATTTTTTACATCATGCTTTGATTTTGGAAAAAAATATGGTCAGAAAGATTAAATTAAGGTATTAAGGGTGGCACCTGAGCAAAGCAATACCTATCGCTTTTGGTTTTCAATATATATTTTCAAGGAACCTCATGTCTGCATTTAATTTATTAAGCTACTTTTACAATATTTTTTTGTATTGTAGAATGTCTAAACGCAATATTTTAAATCTCAAGATATTGACCGAATTGTACCAAGGGATTGGCAACATGATAGGATGCAGAGAAGTGGTAAATGCACCACAAGAAAGGCATTATTACACGGTTTAAAATAGGTTTAAGCAAGTAGACATTATTTTTGCAGTGATTCTGTTTTAATGAGCTGTTACTACTGCGTCTGTTGCTATGCCAGGCTACATGACCGTTACAGTATCATCATCACAATGATGATTAACGAGCCTCACTGACTGTACGATTATAATATTCACATTTAAACAGTTTCAAATTATAAAAGATTTTATATCGTGAAAATGCCAGCTTTTTTTAAAACACATTTTTGTTCTGTTCACGGTTCTTATACTTTACAATGACTTTCATTGTGAACATGGACTTTTATGTTTGTAATTGTTGGCTTGCTACTGCGTAGTGAACACTCCTCGCTTTCTCACAGACACACACCTGGAGCATGCGCATCCAGGCAGGAATATTATTGGTATCAACACTCGTGGATTAAGACATAAAACACAATTGTTTGGGAGTGACTCATTAACCTGCAAACACCTCACGCCTGACTGATTTTTAAGAGTTGCTTGAGTGAGGTCCAGTCACTGAGGGTGATAATATAATCCGTTCTGAGTCATTATGTGTATTTATATTCTTCTTCTACTTCTTATTAAAGATTCTACATACCCTGGCTTAAGGTGGACGTAAATACTTGTTGGCATTTCACGAAATCACGAGTTAAATTAAACCAACTTTCACCCAGCCTGGAATCAAATAACATCCCATTTAATTTCAGCTGAAACTGGAATCACGAGAAAGTTTGACGTGAAACCGGAAGCTGGGGGAAACCAGCAGCAGCCTGAAGTGCAGGACAAAAAGAAAATGAACACAAGGACCTGGCAAAGTCTATAATGCACAAGATTACTTTAAGGGCACAAAAGGGAGATAATTCCAGCAATTGTAGCAGCAGTAGTTCCCAGCAGACGAACAAAAAAGTCTCCACAAGACAATAAGCGATTTCAGGGGAGACAAGGGAGATAAGGGAAGAAGTTGAGGGTCTTGCCTGCTGTCCTCGTTTTTCTAATGCCGCGCTGACGTCACAGCGGGAAGAAACCTTGATTCGAGCCTCACTCTCGGATCAAGATTCACCGGAACTTGACACCGCCACCTGCCCGCTTCGCACGCGACTCAACCCTCCCACGTCTGTCAACCCTCGTCCTCACCAACCTCACCGAGCATCTTGACTCGCTGTCTCCATGTTGGGGGGCGTTGTTGTTATCAGATTACCCTCCCTGTACCTGCACCACCCTCCTCCCTGGCTCTCTCCCCCTCATCTCCGTTGACCTCCTGACTTGTTCTCTCCGTTTCGATCTGGAATCTACTCTCGTTACCAAATTACACCCTACTCCTAGATTGACACGTGCCACTCCTCCTCTGCCTCCCTTCTGTTTCTCCTTTGAGCGGATGTTTGCTGGGAGCAGACAGGCTGCATGTTGTGCAATGCACGGGAAACTTTTCTTTCCTCCTCCGCGGCACATCCAGCCAGGAGAGGAGGAACATCGGAGACAATGACGACCAGAAAGAAGACCCGAGCCGGGCCTGACTCGGAAAGTGCCAGTCGTTTTAGAAAGATTCCCTGCAAGAAGAGGAGACGTGCCACCTTGAGGACGACAGGAGACTTACATCCAACCAGTCCCTCAGCCAGTTTCGTCCCTCCCCACATCTTCCTTTATTCCTCGCACCACGAAGGGTTTTTTGCTGTGTTGTTGAAGCGAATGTTGTTTTTGTTTGTCTGTAGTCTGAAGCCCAACCTGAATGCCGAACTTTGTTGTGAAATGATTGGGTTTGCTTTATCGCAGGACACTCAATCCCCAAGTCTGAGCAGAATAATGTGTGAGATTAAAACTTGAAATTTTATTCTAAGTTCTCGAAAGAAGTCGAGATCACACCGTGCGAGATCGGAAACGTCATCGCGCTGACCGGACGAGTTTTCGCGAGTTTTTAACTCTCATCTTGACCACTCCCTTTGTGACGTCAGTAGTTATACTCTCGGTCAGTCCTCGTGTGTTTTACCAAGCAAAACACACAAAAACATAAGACTTCAGGCATTCCAATGACAAAGTTAATGTTGGTAACATTCTGTATTAATCCGTCAGCATCTCTGGGTTCGATTTCAATCTTGGCTCGGGACGGGCTTCACAGGGTAAGCCCAATATTCTGTCTGCTGCCTTCACAACCATGTTTTGCTCTTGTAGGAGTTCAAGAAGCAGATAAGAGGCCTACAACATTTCAGTGAGAAGGCAACGAAGACAAAGATAAGATTTAAAGAAAAATATTTAGATAAAATTCTCACGCGTCTTTCCAAAACTGTATTTGTTCTTTTTTTTCTCTTTCTCTCTCTCTCTCTCTTGAAAGAAGGCTTCGTGTTAAGCTTGCATCAAGTTCAAACCATGTTTTTTTCGCAAAAGTGTCTGTTGTCTGTAGTTTTGCCCTTCTCGAAGCTAGCTAAACAACAAGAAAACATGAAGAATCAAGTTGTTTATATTTGTGGCGATGTGGCGGCGCCAGAAGTTTCCATTTGTCACAGAAGCCCCAAAAACCGACCACGAATGAAGAAAAACTACAAATTCTCGGCGCTGAACACTCGATGGCTGTACTTTCCTGTAACCCAGTTGTTTATTTGCCTATTTATTTATTTTTAAATCACTGGCTTGTACGAGCTAAAGGTCAGACAATCATCTTTGAGAACTTATTCAAGGATTACTGGCATTCTTCTCTTTTCTCCTTCTCTTCTCCGCTCTCTTTGTCAGGGCTTTGTATGCATTGTTCACGAGCTACTTTTATGAATAAATGATAAAGTGTAGGTGACTCTTAAATATTGTTTAAAGATGTCATAATATGTTAGAATTTTTTCCTGATTTATTATTTTATGACAACTGTCAGTATGTTTTGATTTTATTCGAGTTTTTCTATTTGTACTTGAAGATTGCAAAAGCCCGCAAACATGAGCTCTCCCCATCTTTTCCCAAATTCCCTTCAGCTTATAGGCGAGGATTAGGGTCAGGGAGATGAGAGAGAGAGGAAAACGATGAGATAAGTGGGAGTGGAGGAGGGATGCTGTACCAGAGGGTTAGGCAAGGAGGATCTTTGCTTCACGAGAGTTTGCGAGTCACTAAGTCGTTTAGTAGCATCAGTAGTCAAGCACCTGGCGCGTTCTCGGCTGTCATCGCCTGTCGATAGTAAAGATAATCATGAAGGCAGCTGGTGGCAATAGCCAAGAGATGAGAAGGGAAATAATTTTTGTTAATCACAGAACCGACGCAGCTGTAGGATAAGGAGGGTTCAGGTGAAGTAAAGTTAAAGTTCATTGGATGCCGTAGACGCAGAGAGTTGGAAGTGGTTCACCTTATCAAAGAGACGGAATGTAGAAGACATGACTCGGCTCTCTTTCTTCTTTGCTTTTGTTTACTTAACTGATAAATTAAAATTCATCAGTGGATGGTGCGTTTATAATGTCTGGTCTGTGAGTGTTAGCCCGATACTGTCTGAAAGGTTTACAATATTTCTTATCACACCTCATCGTAGAAACTTTTTGTTTTCTCCTTTTTCGTTCTACGCTCATGCCAACACACTTTAAAAATAAAAGACAAGCACTCAAAGAGAGTGGTGGGAATGTACAGAGGAGGAGGATGCTAAAGAATTGGAAGCTGTCCAGGTTTGTCTTATCTCTTCTCCTACCTGTTCGGTGAATACCTTCAGTAGCCCGGTATCCTCTTTATCCCATTATCACTGTCTTCCTCTTCGACCCTCCCGTTGTCTTTTTGGTATCTGCAGTTCTGCTATTGTGCTTACTTTCTGTGTGTTCTTTACTAAGTGCATCGAGCTTACTGGCAAGCTAGGAAAAATCCTATCATCATCAAACTTTCTTGGATTTTAGTGATGTACACTTCGTGTTTAAATATATTTTTTTGTTTTTTGCATTTCTTTTTACGGCGTTCTGTAGAGAGACCTTGGTGTCAAGCATCTGTTGTTTATTGCTGGACGAAAAACCGTAACAAAAGTATGTAAATTATTACTCGCTAAATTATGTAAATTATTACTTGTTCAAATCTCCACCACCACCCTGGTTGTCTCCCCATCCCACGCCATGCGCAGTTCGATCGATGTAAATAAGGCAATTTTCTTTTCTCGCCGCTCTCCGCTGTCAGGACGAGTAACGTCGGTCCGCCATTTTGAAATCCTCCTAGGGGTAGGCATCGATTCTCCCGCGCTCCGCGCATCCTGCCTGCGCAGCCCCGGGTAGCGAGGGAACTCACGTGACCATTCTACTTGAACGCGTGATGCAATAGGTCAGCAGGTCATACTCCACACACATACACAGCAAACACTCAGCGGGACAAACAGACAATCAGGCAAGCAGCATGCGACGACGACTACAAATGCTAATGAATGTATTGAATCCTTGGCGGAGGTGGAGAGCTCGCAGTGCCAGAGCCAGAATGTCTCTTTTCCCATGGTATCCTCTTGCACGCAAATACGGTTATCGGAGATTAAAGGGTTGTTTAATGCCGTGTCATTTATTTATCAAGCTTTTTATTCTATTAGACAATTTATTTTTCAGTTCAAATTTTTTTAAACCCTGTGTCGAGCCGATAAGCAAGAAAAATAGTCCTGTAGAGACATCTTACTTCTTTTGATTGCTTCATCTTCAACACCAAAGCCACACGTCCACCTAGTCAGCCAACCAACCAACCTATCAAATGGATGTTCGTTCATTGATATTTTGCTGTTTTTCATTTCGGGGAGGTAAATCAATGTAAGAAAATCTATGAAGATTATAAAAGAAGGTAGAGAAAAATTAAAAAAGCCATGAATTCTTGAACGTTCTGGATGTCTCTCACAAACTCACTCACATTAGGATTGTGACCACAGTTTCAGTAGTTTCATTTGAAAAACTAAGACTTTGTATATACTTCTTGTTAAATTAATAAAGCAAATTGCGTGAAACAATGAAAAATTATCACTTTTCCCGATTTCCAGAGGCGGCATTTCTGTCATCACCTCCCTTTTGTTACAGTTAATTTACACTCAATGGACTAAAAAAAAACCAAACAAGCATTCAGCTGATTAACACCTGATGGCGCATAAACAAATTATAAATGGTAGTCAGAAATAGTTTTGTACAAACATATTGTGAGTGAGGTAGGACATTTTGCTCTCAGTGACCACCACTACTACAGCCAACTGCCACGTACATCCCCCACCCTCCATGTCTCCACTGCCGTCCTCGCTAAGATTGTTTGTCGAGGGTCGTGTTCCTCTGGCTGCCAGTCCTCAGCTTGTCATCACCACGTCTTCCTCAAGTCCCGGATCGGGAAAGGCTGTAAGCACAAGTCCCGGGTAAGGTGGACCCCAGTCCTTCTGGCTTGTCATGGCGGCCTTACACTGCTGCCATCGAGCGGCAGACGAGTGTTTGATCGACAATCAGCAGATTAGCCGCACTGCACCGTCGCTAATTGCTCCTGTCCTCGCTCGTCGCTGCCTGGACTGCTTTGTCTTGACCCAAACTCCACAGCAGGAGTTTCTTGTCTTTCTTTTCTTCTGAGTTCCCTATTTTAACCTTATCTTTGTCTGTCAGGTTTTGTTTTTTATTTCCTTTTTCTCTTTTTCATTGACATTCTTTTCTTTCTAACCAGGTTAAGGTGGTTGATGTAGCTTTATTATTCTAAATAATGACAGTAAAGATGTCCTCTGCTGTAGACACAGTAGTAAACGATTACTGAATTTCCATTGGTAGTCGGTGTACAAGAAAGAAAAGGAAGCTAAAAGCTGGACATGAAAATATTCAGCGAGCTTGTGATGTCCTGCTTGTCATAGTGAAGGTTTCGTGAAGTTCTTTTTTTATTTATTTTTTTTTTGTACCCTAAACATGCCACAGAGTAAACCTTTCATAGAACAGACCTTATTTCAGACTATTGCTTGCAACATTTCGCTTGGCCGCTCACCATTTGGTAGTCGAGGGAAGTATGATGCGTGGAACGAAGATAAGAACATTCATTGAGTCCAGCAGGAATCTGAAACTCTTCTGGTCTCGACACACGTTTGCAAGAAACAAACTTCAGTTTGAAACATCCACATTTCCTTGTCCCTGCATGTACATTCACGTCCTCTTGACAGTTGTTAATTGGACTTCTCGACTGATTGAACACGATTTCCTTGGGCTGTGGCTGAGGCGGTCCATGTCGATATTTTTGTCTATTTTGTGCTGCCTTATCGATGCCCAGAGCGGCGCATGCAGGCAAATCACCGGTGATATTTGCCCAAGCAAGAGCTGTTCCTCACCCACCAAGATAACCCCAGCCAGACCTGCTCCCACCTCCGAAGCGTTTCGTGCGAGCAGCCGCCATCCTGTACTTCGTGTCGTCACGGATACAAAAGCTCCATTGCCCTCCACGACCTCTGTGCAGTCTCATCCAGACTTGGATTCCAGTATAAATGCTCTTATCTCTAATGGTCACGGAATCAGTGCTGGTTCAGTGTTCCTGTAAGGGAACAGCCCGAGCTTAGCGTTCATTGGTCTCCTGTAGTAAAAGTCTGTCGAGCGACGGTTGTCGAGTGGTTATAAAAAAATGCTTGCGTTGTTCTGCCAGGGAGGTGTTTAGAATGGATCGTTCTTAGATCACCCATAGTCTTGGCGAGATTGGCGGGGCTGTGAGCATGTAGACGAGATTGTCGTAGAATGATTAGTACTGAAGGGCAAGGGCAGACCCCAGGGTTAATTAGTGTAGCGGTAATCGGACAAGGACACAACATTGGAGTGAGTCTGTCGTACTGAGCGACATCTGAGATAACCGAGTGATGAAGTGCAACAGCAAGTTGGATAAGCTGTCCTGACTTTTGGAGATACAGAAAATTATAAATAAAACGACACTCAAGACTGTACAGAAAAGAACATTGAAAATAAGAATGCGTGTGTTGCGTGTGTATATATATCCTTAGTGATGATTGTCCTAGTGGTGTATTTCGATATTCCTGCCCACCTGTTCTCTCGGCTCTCTGCCTCTTTCTGGGATGTGGTGAATGACAGGCCCGTCCACTTCTGGAGTTGTCTGCCATTTTTTCTTTTGTCGTCTCCCTCCTCTTCTGTCTCCCTACTCCGTCTTCTGTATGATCGTGTGTGCAACTCCTGAAGATGGAGTAATGTGCCCATACCACTTCACTCTCTGTCTTTTCATTGTGGTCAGGAGGTCCTCGTAGGCCCTCGCTATTTTCCTGATCAGCATCAGCAATCACATTAACGATATTCTAATCACAGCTGCCTGCATCTTCACAAAAAATTCAGGGAAGACAAGAACAATAACAGGCAGCATTAGTTTCTTACAAAAAAAAAAAAAACCGCGTACGGAAATCCAAGGCTGAAAATGAGACAGAAAATATTCTTCAGACGAAGTGCGTAGAACGAAGGCTTTGCTGAGATCAAATAAACAACACTGCGCATGTGCCGTGAATTGATTTTTTTTTTTTCGTGAGTAGAGCATCCTGTAGCATCCTGTCGACACAAGCACCTTTTCCAGCCCGCATTCTGAATGTCGAAAATTCAATCCTGTTCGTCCGATTCATGATGTTCATCAACACTAAACTTTCAGTTCAACGACGAGTCATCGCTTTGTTAGCTCAGCATGCAAGACAGAGGGAAAAAAGGTTTTTAAATGACTTCTTCTTCACCATCCACCTTTCTCTCTCTCTCTTCCCTCACGTAACTCATGTGCGGCAGCTGCTGATTGAAGGAGGGAAACCCGTTAAACCCAGACCGAGGCTGCGACACAAATGGGAGACAAGCCATTACGCGCGGTCCAGAGACAGATTTTCTCCGGAAATAGAATTTGTCGCTTTGACAATAATGGCAAATAATTCTGTCCTCGGAGGAAAATGACAATGACTACAAATAAAAAGACTTAAGAAGATCAGAAACATTATACTTAGGAATAAGCTATTCAATTTTTTTCTTCCCTTTTAACTGGAGATGAGCGACAAGGGGGAGGGGATGATGAAGAATCACTCTTGATGTTATCACATATCAACATGGAGGTAGCATGAGTGATAGAAGCTGTGTCGAGGAGCATTTATATTGACAGACACTGGTAAACACATATTTCACACTAGCTTAGAGATAGGGTCAAGCGATAAGTTGTCATCAATTCTTGACGAAGTCAGACGAAAGAAATCGTCAATGGTGTGCATTCAAACAAGATAGAAAAATCAGATTCAGGGTGTTTATGTTTTTATTTCTTTAATTCCGCAAGATAATCAAGTAGGAGAGAAACCGAAATAATACGGACATCAAATCGGTATGAAAACAAATGGATCCTTGATGGGTGACAGAAAAACACGGAAGAACAGTTGGATAAAAATTCCGTATTTCCGTCTTTAAAAATGTCTGTGACTGGCAGGAGACATGACAGCCCAACACTTCTAATTATGGACTTGGACAGTCAGTGACAGGCGCTGTTTCCTGACTCCTTGTGACAATCGGAATCAGGATGGCAGTCAATTAGTTTTAAAATATTTGGTGTTGACACTGTCATTATATATAATTATATAAAACGTTTCAGGCATCACCGAGAGAGAAGCTGCATGTCAATATTTAGTCAACTGTTTGTTTTGCTCTCACTTCTCAGTCTTGCCAAAGCCCATAGTAGGTGGCGCTGCGTGCATTGCAGAATATTTCCTTCAATTCCTTCCAACAAACTCTTTGTCAGTCTTGTAGACATTCTCCTGCCTTTTCGTCTTCTGTCTTCACGGTCGTCGTGATGTCCAGCAACAACTGCAACAACGTGATACAATTTCTTTCTTTTTCTCGCATCTCCATGGATACCAACGGTTTTTGTGTCTTTTGTTCCTGTTTCCTGAAGATGTGCGCACCGCCGATGTTTGCTAGACTGTTATTGTCACAACCTATTGATCTCCAGGATGCAAATTTTCTCGTCTCTAAGGACTGCTAACAGACATGCAGTTAAAAAATATTCAATGTCCATCAAGTCCTTCAATTGATGATGGCACCCGTCCTCGTATATAAAGAAACACGGGAACTGTTTTATTAACTTCTCATCCTTCGATTTTTTTAATGTTGCCTTTTTTGGTATTTTATTTTTTGAAGAGATAATTCCTTTTCTTGGCGGCAATATACAAATGACAGTATTTTGTACTCGTTGTTATTTAACGCTTCTTTCTTTGAACTACACTGCTTATTTCATCTCACATTTCTCTTTTGTTGTTTTATTTAATCTTTCTTCTCGATCTTTGGACTGAAAGGTTTTCAAAATCTGGGTCTACTTAGCTACTTTTTATATTGTCAAAGCAACAGCCAATGAGAATCATATGTTAAGTAGGCGCAACTTTTGGTGTTCACATCCCGGTGTTCGAATCTCTTTCTGTGCTTGCAGGCTGACTTTTCTTTAAATGTAAAGGTTGTGAAAAATATCTTTTTTCACTATCAGCCAAAGGTTGTTATTTAAAGAGAGAACAGCTTTCGACTTTAAACTATCGATTCAGTTAAAAATATTGAAAAATATAGAAACTCATCAGAGGAACAATTTTCCCGACATTCAGTCATTATTATTTTTTTAAAATAAAGAATGCCTTACAAGAAAGAGTTGCGGTAGTTGTTTAGCTGTCTACAGACCCATCACTGATGTTTTCTGTTCTCTCATCGGTCTAGTCGAGCTGAACACCCTGAGGATCTCCGTATCTATTTTCAGTACTTTCGCGTGTGATAAACAATATTAGCAGAACATTCCCTGTGGAGTAAGTCGCAGGGGACTGGAAAAAAGCTCGTTCTCTTACAAAAGTCTGTGACATTGACAAATCATTTGAAACATGACCGTTAGCCGTCTCCCAGAGGGTACCTGTGTCCACAAAACTCGGTGAAACGCTCGGCTTCGTAAGAAAACAGAAGCAGCGAAAACTAGCAAAAACTAAATATCAAACAAAAACAAAGACAAAGCAGACGTCGTCTTTCCAGAAAATAAATCGAAAATTATTAGAGCACAGTTTCAAACCATCCCTCTTAATTCTGTTTTTTTTTTTTTTTTTTTCCTGCGGTTTTATATATATATACATACTCGCTGAAATGTCTGGATCAGACACACAAACATATTGGTAAAGGTCTGTCCGACACCTGTGTGTGTAAGAGTGAGAAAATAATTATGTGTATGGGTTAGTGAATGTTTAACTGCATGAAAGTGAATATTGTTGTATGGATGTTTGTATGCATACCTCATCTGTTTGAAAAACAAAATTGAAAGTTTGCAACCATTAACAGGACTGAATTCAAGTGAAGTAAAGAAAATGCCATTCGTCCCCAAAGATGACTTTTAAGAAATTCCATTTCTTGTCAAATCGGACTGAGATTCACAGCAGGTGGACTTTGTTAATTTTTGCGGGAAGAGGGGGATAGGGACTCAGGCTCTTTGCCAGCGACCTCGATGAAAACGGAAATGGAAGTAACAGGAGGTCACGCGTCTCGTGGTTGCAGTGGTTCAGCCTCCCTGCTGGCTTCGTAAACTTCAAATAATTTATGACCTCTGACCTCCCGCCTACTTGGTGTAATCGTTCCGCGATTTCACACGTTTTCCGCCGCTGATGTCGCATACAAATTCCATGAAATGTCGGTAGGGGTCAAGACCCTTCACCAGATTCTGTCATCAGAAGCCTGATGCCAGATAAAAATAATTTCTGAAACCAGGATAACGGGACTGTTTGCTCGTATTTTCAGATAGGACGCAACAGTGACACACACAACACAAAAACAACAAACAAACAAAAATCCACAAGCAGCTAGCGCACTTTTCACTGAAAAAAAACCCTTGCAATTCTTGTTTATCTCTGTAACGAGAAAAATGTTTCTAACCGTTTACTTTGTAGACACATCGTTTCAAATCTCAGCGAGGAATTTTTTTATATTTAAATTTTCTCTCTTGAGTTGTTGATGTCTTCGATGATGGGGGGGGGGGGGGGAGTTGATGAACGCGGCAACAGGTTGTCTACCCTGTGAAACGGACTGAGGCTGAGAGGCAATCAGACGAGATGCTTGAGACTTTGGGTGTTTGATTGACAGGTGAAGAAAGTGGTTTGTTAGCCGCTGGTTCCGGTGACAGGGAGGGTGAGGGACAGTCACCGCTCGGCTAATAAGGTCTGCGAGAATGGCATCACCTCGCGCCGACTGACTGCAATCAGCTTCCTTCGTCTGTCGTCGCCGTCGTCTGCGACTCTCCTCTCGCCAGTCATTTGCGAGCTGGTGGTTGACAGCGCATGCTCCACACAAATGGGACTTGACCGATTTCCACAGAAATTACATCTTCTCTCACTTTTTGTTTCCCTTTCTTTGCCTTTGTTCCGAAGAATAAGACAAAAGTACGTCTATGTGGGGAACAATAGAGATGATTATTATATCAACAGGTAAACGACAGTCTAAGAATAAAGGAGCAGAGTGACAGGAATCTTGCAACCGGACTTATGGACCTACGAATAAATCATATTATAAAGCGTTATTAGGAGGCTCACAGCGTGTACATATATACAACCGTGACGTCACTAAGGCGCGTGAGCACGATCACATATTGCACACACACACATGCTCCTCACGTGCGTACAATGAATTCAAGAACTTTTGGGTACAAGCTTTATTAATAGTCACTGATTCCAATGGATAACGCACAGTAGTCTCCATAGCAACCTCTGCTATTGAAAATCAAAACTATCAAACTGACAAAACTGACAAACAGGGTATCTTGCAGTCAATGTGCACAAAACGGAAGTGACTAACAAGAACAGCCCAGGATGATGACGAAGACCACAACAAAAGGCTCAGACACAAAGACCAGACTGATTATACCTACACAAGGCAGACATAGCTCCCTCAAGCCATTAAGCCAAAGGGATTTCACTCTCATTCTTCTAAGAACAAAGAACAATAACCAGCATTAGGGTAATACGGAGCAGCAACCCTATCACGATAGTTACCTAATCTTTAACCCTTTATAGGCCTTGTTCCTTTCATCTGTTTACTAAATTTACTTTATGTTCTACAATCAGAAATCGTTTTGATGAAAAGACTTCGCCTTTTAAACACTCGTAACTGTAGCTGCACACACACAAACACACTCACACACACATACCCACAAACACACCACACACACACACACACACAAAAACACACTCACAAACACACACACTATTTCCTATATGTATTGTGATATTGCACCAAGGTATATTTTCTTGTACATGAGGTGTTGTGTTATATTTTACCACCAAAAGTTAACAATTTGCTGATCCTGAAGTCCTGTCGGAGACTGCAGAAGTTTAAGAGATTTCCGTCGGGTCGAAATTCGACTTGGCTAACCCGGGCAGCGACCCTGGTGAGTTCGGCTTAAGAGTCAGTCTGAAGGCAGAAATCATTGCCCCGAGCTGCATGCTCACCCGGGGGACAGCACCAAGCTGGAAAAAGATAATTATTTATCAGGGAAGACCAGTGTTTGAAAAGCACACAGTTCTTCTAGACTGCATTTAATTGATTTCCCGAAGCGAACATGAAGTCGCACCAAGTCCTCATCTGAACCTGTTGGCGTTCGTATCTATTTTTAGCACCGCATTAGTCACTGCTGGCCACTCCTGCTTTGGCGCTGTGGCCAGACACTTGCATATTTTTACAGCTGTGATCCAACTCATTCTGGTAAATTAATTTATTCAGGCAAACATTGTTATTAAAATAATTTTCAGTGCGAGATAAATCGGTTATAAGATACATTACTCAATTTATTTATTCTCGAATGACCAGTCTTGGCGTGGATGTGCAGCAAAATAACAGGGTTAGTATGAAGGCTGTACAAATGACATGATATTGAGTTTTAGAAAAATTCTTTCAGCGAACGGGTAAAAGGGAAGAAGAGAAAGAGCGGTGGGGACATAACAGACAGAGCGTGGGATTTAAAATGGAAAAAATCCGTAGGAGTGACAGAATGGAACAGGTTATTTCACAAACCGTCTCCTCCGACCACCTCCTCTACTTCGTCGTCAGGGACTGCTGCAGCCTGTATTAACGGCAGTGTGTGTGTGTGCTCGTGTATGTGTGGAAGGGAGGGGTTCGGAAAATACATAAGTGAATGCATCCATTATATCCTCTTTGATATTATGCCTGTCTGTACGCTGATGGGATTTTCCAGTCTTGTCTCAAACTATTGTCAACCGGATCGGGAGATGACAGCTATGTGTGTTGGATGGTGAGATGACAACTATATTTCATATGCACCATTATGCACGGGGAGAAAAAAATATCATTGCTGAAAATTTTTAGAAAGAAAAAGAACTGGTTTTGTCCGCATGTGCTATTACCAGAAATATTTTCATTTAGTTTCTTTTCTACCTCCCTTCCTTAATTGTCTTCTTTTTTCTTTCTCCTTAATAGTTTAATCGCGAAGTTATGGAAATGTCAACTTTTACAAGAGGAAGGAATGAAACAAAAAGAAAGTAGGAATAAAGACAAATATTTTCTATGCCTTTCGATCCACTGCTCCGCCATATCCAATTAGAGAACTAAACTTATTTCAGGCTTAAATGAGGAACAACAATAAGCACAGAAAATTATCAATAAAATCTGCCATTTGTCTTTACCTTTTCTAGTTGGTGGATAAATTAATGATGACATTAAATGGCTAACATGAACAGAAAGACAGGGAGTAAAAGAGCGAACGAGAGAAAGAAAGAGTGGAGAAAAGAGAAGGAGAATGAAACTCTCACAGACCCATGAAAGTCTCTACGTTTCGTTCTCTTGTGTTCCTCCACCTCTGTCTCATTTCTTTATTGCTGCATCCTCGCCTGCCCGCGTTACTCAGACCTGATTTGTTGTCCAACAGGCGAGATAACTGCGCGTGCGCACGCCTGAGTGCAGCCGGCCTGACGGTAATTTTCAAAGGCGGCACTTACATCCCGTGCAAACACCTAGTGTGGGGCTCGCCATCCCTGCAATCCTGCAGAAAACAAGCGCAAACAACCCCCAGCAGTTAGGAACCCAGACTAGAGTTGCTGCGAAGGGGAGAGTCTCCTCCGCTCAACAAACTAGTTCATCTTTTTTTTTTCCTCTTTTTTTGGTTGTTGTTGGGCAAGGAGAGTAGCGCTGGTGTAGCCGAGGTGGTAAAGTGGGAGAAGTTCATGTATGAAGGAGGAGGAGGGAGGAAGAGGGAGTGATGGCCGCCAGAACTCGGAACGATGAAGATGAAGAGCGGAGATGTGCCGGAGGAGCGATGAGAGGCCCACCTTTGGCGGTAAATTAGGCGGCGCGCGCGGTGCCACGGGACAGAATTAGTCGGGTGCTCGCAACGCCTCGTCTGGACCACAGCAGCTAACGATGAGGATGGGGGGAAAAGGTGCTTGAAACCAACCAAAGCGCCGTTCATCAGCAGCTCCCCCCTTTCCTTGTTAGTGCTATAACGGGAAGAGAACCCTCTTACCTCAGCTTGTTAGTCATCAAACTCTCAAATCTTGCGTGACCTTACACCGCCGTTCCCTCCCACCTCCCAGGTACTGTTGCTGCAAAGAGTGGTGGAGAGAGAAGCCTCACCACCTAACAAGGATACGCGGGAACAGGCTTAAATACAATTTTTAACCCGTCCTTTCCAGACGATGAAGCAGGACTAGAGCTAGTTATCCTCAGAACTAATTACCTCTCTAGTTCCATCAACATATCCTCATGTCCTTCATTGTGTACCCTGAAATGTTTTACAACCACTTACTGATGGGTATTGGAGTAGTCTATTTACTGATGGAATTATTATTTGTTTGTTACCTGGAAGACATTACAAGATGATTGGAGAAAAGACGATACAGAGTCGTGACATGTACGACAGACAGACAGAGACTCGCGTATTCACAAAAACATTCGCGTGTTGGATCGAGACCCACTGGCAAAATCTGTTTTCTGGCCCACACCTGACAGCAAGCCCAAGCCCGTAAACCTCCATCATCCCGTGACCCTGACCGCTGTTGTCACGAAACGCATCATTCCGGAAGCGCCTCACCAGAACGAGGCTTCCACCCCGCCACGCCGATCAATTCGCATGCAAAGCACGCAGCGGGAAATGACGTAACACGTGCCTTCAGGACATGCGCATTTCGGTTCTAGAAACTGTTTTGTTCGCATCACTCGCGCGGCTGTTTATGGGCTTGCTCCTCGCCCCCTACCGCGCATTTAAAAATGTAGCTGCGTGTAATTTTAAGTGAAGGGATAGAAAAAATACTTCTTCCCGAAACCTGGAAAAAATAGCTACCCTTTGTTCTGGAGGTGCAGGTGTACAAACATCCCCTTGTGCATGAAGAGGTTAAATCACAGACATAAATATTACATGGATACGTTTATATTATGAAGGCTACAACCGTTGAGAAAGTTTGGTAAAAAATATTGTAGTTCCGTCGGGACCAAGCTCTGCCAAGACCACCCATCTGTTCTCACTTCCCTTACCTTCACCTACCTTCTACACTTAGGTACTCAGTAAAACTTCTAGGTCAACTTTAACACTTGAGAACGGGAACCAATCATTGAAATAAGACCTCCATAATTACAAAATTTTCTGGAGACCTCGAATGTCCAAGATTTCACAACCTCGTCGCAAAAAGCAATCTGCGCCATCTTTGGCCGTGGTTCCCTGTGTAAACCTGTGACGAGGACACAAGCCTCATGGCCGAGGGTCTGACTGCCAGGTCTCGGTGTAATTGTTCTCCAAACTCTCTGTTCCGTGGCTGGTGTTCGTCACAGTCCGTACTAACGACTGTAATGGCTGCTCCCCACATCAGGGAGTCGGGGACAATTTGCTTTTCCTTGTCTCACTTTGTTTGCTTTGACGGACATTACTTCGCCCTCAGACGTTTCCGCTTTTTTCCTTACTTGCCTGCCGTGTATTGTTTTGTATCATCAGACGAAGGTTCTTCATGGGGAAACTAGTTCCTCCTAATAGACAGATGTTTAGAGGAAAAATAGCTGTGGAGATTCGAACCCATGTTATGACTGTGATAAGTGGCGTCAACTGTCCACGTGATCTGCCTCCGCTGGTTAAGGACTGAAACCAAGTTCTGAAGACCAGATAACAAAATAGGAAGAAAGAAACAAAGAAAGAAGCAAGCAAGCACAACCAACAAACAAACAAACAAACAAACAAACAAACAAACAAACAAACAAACAAACAAGAAAGACAAGATAGCCGACATTTACCGACAGAACACCTGTATCACCTGATGATCTAACCATGCGCGAGGTCACCGGATATTTCGCAGAATAACTAAATAGTTTCGCAAACGATTTCAAGTTATTACCATGTAATGTCTCTTTCAAAATAATGTTCAGAATACTGGAAAAGTTCCAACGAAACGATCTAGTAAAGACGGATTCTTTTGAAAAATAAAATAACGAACAAAGACAAATATTCTCCCAAAAGTATTATCTTGACAATGTTCATTGTATTTATGTTGAATCATTTCCCGAATGGGAAATAAAAGGGATAAAATAGAAGAAATAGAAGGAAAAGTTTAGAAGAAAGAAATTCCTGTCCTCAAACATACTGACAGGCGCATTCGTTTCATGTCGCAAAATATTCTTGTCGTCAAATCTTGATGACGGGTACATTCCTTTGATTTCTCACAAAAAGCAATCCACGAAGCAATTTCAGCAACACCGAGGACAGTGTCTACCTTTTATTTTTAGATGGTAGTTATTTGCAGGATCCGTTATTTTGGTAAAATGATGCTGAATTATGCAGTCGCCTCAGCACCCCTGGTGTGCGCACCTGACATTAACCTGTCGAGCTTTTCCCACACGGTCATACTTTCATTTCCTCACACTGACGCAAAGCCTGCGGAGATACAGAGAATGAGAGAAAGAGAGAACAAAGTAGTGAAAGAAGAACGGAGACAGCAGACAGAGAGACAAAGTTGAACACTGAGAGGGGTGGGGAAGGGGAGAGCATCAGGCAGGGGGAATGAGGGATTGTAGTAGTGTAGAAGGAAGGAGCGGGGAATGACTGTAGGAGGTATGCCTCACCAATGACAGTTCATGACTGTACCTAATCGCCAACCGTCACAGCCCTGCTCCTGAATTATTGATTGGTGAGAAAAATTATTCCCAGTTGATGTTTTGCTTATTTAACCTCTGTCAACACAATCACATCCAGGTCGCACGGCGAGGCAGGCGCTGGTGAAAGGCAGGGACTTGTTGAAGTCGTTGTTGTTGATTCGTTTTCCACGCATAACAAGTATCAATGGCACTGGTGCTGTCAGGGTCAGCTTTCCTCTGCTGTCAGGAGTGAACACTTGGAGCGAAAAACTCTCGCTTCTGAATACAAGATGCAAATACAATCAGGTCCCTGTACTTCCATGTGGACAAATCCTCCTTCCATCACAACTTATTGCCTCCTTCTACCTTCACTGATGAACCTACACGCAAATCATCTACAGAGGGCACCACTGCTGCTCCATATTGCCATTCACATCTTTACTATTCATGTTAGTTTTTGAAAAATCTCTACCTGACCCTCAAATTTCTCGCCATGGAGTCCTGCACTGGAACCACAAGGGTGCGGGGACAAATCTCAGCATTGTTCTTGGGACGTTCAAACATTCCAGATTCCAGAAACTTCGAGTGCAGCTGTGCTTTTACACAACAAGCTCAGCCTCTTGCTTCGTTAGCAAACATTTCATCTTTACTGGCAACTGCAACAGCTACTCGGCATCGTCCCAGTCTCTTACTGGTTTGAAATTCAAATCTGCAGAGCAAACACTTCAGGACCATGTCTCAAAGCAAACACTGTTCTTGAAAATCCCTATAATACGCTTCAACCTGCACATTGCAAAAATCATTTCCTACAATACCATGATAATGAAAAAAAAATTGCAGTGTAATAAAAAATAAAGCACACGTGCACGCGCACACACACACTCACTGAGGGCATTTATCTTCATTGAAAGGTAGGGTTGGAGAAAAGCGGGAAAGAGAATCATGCCGCGATTTATTTACTTTTCCTTAATTTACAAAAAAGAAACAAACAAGAAAGAAAAGTTAACATGAAGCATAAACAAATCACATCTCAAAAAATGTATTTTTTTCATCTCGGGTGGGATTTTCCCCAGCCTCGCTTCTTTTATCGTGTTGATTATATTTTCTTCGTCTGCTCCCTTTGATTCTCTGCAAGTGCTTCCCCCTACATTGTTTCTTGCGAGAGGCAGTTCTTGCCCCTGCCTGCCACTCGCCCATAGCAGTGGATTACTGACGGTCCAGCAGGCCGCCCAGCACGCCGCCGATGCGCTAGACTCGTTTTATCTGTGATTGTAAACAAACTAATCGAACTTTCTCGCCCTCCGTAGCAAAGCAATCGGAGAAGCTGCAGCTCTGATGGCTGCGAGACTTTCCCCTTTTCACCAACTCTTTCGGCAGTTGTCTCCCCCTCAACGACCGATGTGAACTCACCAGGGCTGCGTGATAAGCCTGACAGGAGATGAAAATCGAAAATAAAAATCAAACCACACAAGACTAGAAGGTTCGGGAACTATAACACATTTCTTTGGCGAGAGGAAGTGCAGGAAATTGGAAAGTCGAAATGTACTTCAGCAATGTTTCCTGAGGGTGTGATGATGAGAAATGTTACTTTAACCACATCTTGCCATCCTCATGCTAGTGCACAACGATTTGCTATTTCATTTCTCGCTGTCATGATATTTTTATGTTGATGTTGTCATCGCTGATGTTATCCACACACACACAAACCTGATTGGCATCGGACAAACACTCAACCATCTTTCAATATTCAACATGTCTTCGTGGACGAGAGGAAGACCACGTTCAAGCCCTCGCCCCGCCTGCTAGTGGCAGATGGTTGGCAAAGACTTTATTGCCGGTAAATCTGGCTGCCCACGTGACAAACTCTCCGATGTTTTCTTTCTGTCTAGCCGTCAGGTGTAACCATCACGACGGTCCATCTGCCACAGACGTCATTGACACCTTTGCCGGGATGTTCTTCACGCTCCACTACCTCCAGTCACTTAAGACCGACTACCCTGCATCATTCTTCCCCAAAAGCCTGTACAGATAGCCATTTTAATTACTTAAGTGGTCTCAGGCTGGAGACACATGGGAAATTTTAGTCTGGACCTATTCTCGTGTCCAATTAAAGTCACCTTATGACACCGGGATTCGAACCGAGGCGCTCGCGGTCCACACTGTATCAATGACAAGCAAGCATTTAACCACCACTCGGCTTTGCACTTGTTTGGTTTTCCCACTTTTAAGCTGCCAAACCCTCTGCAAGCGGACAAATGGGAATGTTAGGTTGCCTCCAGAACCTAGCAAATCGATGGCGAAAAGCTTTTCTCTAGGATTTCTTTCTCCGTGCGACCCATTCTGTCCATTAACTCGAGTTCGTCCACTTAGCTCCCGTTACAGTGTGTTTGAAAGAGTGTGGTCAATACAGAGACCTGGTCACGAATTTTAACCTGTATAAACTGTAAATAAATAAGTAAATAATACATCACATTACACTTTAAGGGTCACATCCATGGTTTTAGTGAAGAGGATTTTTACATTAATTATTCTTTAAATTATTCTTTTAAGACGCCTACCAATCAACGATCATTTATCATTGGCACTCTAGCTTCTCACTTACTACCTCTTGAAGTCCACCTTACTAAATTGTTCCAAGGCAACAGGTAGTGAATAGGTGAATCATTTCAGTCGTCTGGTAGTGTTTGTGTTCAAATATTTCTTCGGGGCTTTAGGTGAGGGTGGACTGCCTTACTTCTCAAGACCTCTGTGGAGTCCGGTACCCATTCCCCAGCAGTTGGTCGGACTGTGAAAAATTCCTTTCACATATGAGTATTGAACCTTCGTGCTTCTGAAGTCAGAACCCAGTTCTCCAAACTCACCTTTTTTTCATTGTTTTGGATTCTTCAAAAGGGAAATGTACTGATTGGTGCTGGCAAGAAAGATAGTCTGTGTCTCGTACATTAATGTTTGTCTTATCTTGTCTCGACAAGGTGTTAGTATTCAATAAAGTCCCGAAAGGCCGTGAATTATCAAATAGTCTGGGACAGTTCGTGTAAAGAGGTCAGGATGTGTAACTAATTGCTTATTATCCCTGGACAGCTGCCTCTGTATTGAAGCTGCTTTTACCCTTTCAGTAGCATTCATGCAACTTCTTGCGCTCCAATGTTTGCAAAATTTCAAAGAATCATGAAATGAAGACAGGCCACGAAAGAAAAATGCAGGTCGTTAGGTTTCATTGTAGCGGTTGATGCAATTTACTGGACATGGTGTTTGAATTTAGCGAACTGAATAGACACCAGTGTGATGTGTTATATGTCTTTTCTGGAAAACGCATCTGTCACTGCAACAAAAAACAAAACAAAAAAATCGTGACCTGAGATATCAGATAGCCTTCATTATTGCCAACACCTATTTTGCCTGAAACTGTGGAACAGGCTGGCGCGTGACAACGAACCTTTGTGATGTCGCCCTCAGCTGATGATCGGTCACGCAGAAGCCCCACCCACTCCAGCTGATCTGGTTTTAGGAAAATAATATAAATAATTAATAATATAAATAATTGATGTAATATGAGAATGGAATAGTCACAAGAGAACAGTCCAGAAAACCCCAAAAGTCGTAAGGACAATGAATGTAAGTGGTTCATGGTATCTAGAGTGCAGAAGGCGGACAAACTTCATTTCTACCCTACAGTGGTTGGGTGCATGGGAGAAGTGACCTCTTCTAGCCATAAATCCAACTAGGCTTTGATCAACCAACCTTTTGTTCTCTCATCGAGAGGACTAATCACCAAGATAAGATCATCCTCACACAGCCAATCCAACAGACATAAATTGGAGGCACAGTGTAATATCGTTGCGATCCCCGCCGAGCATCTATAATTCAGGAAGGTTGTGTCCAACATCAAACATGACAAACATCGCTGGCGTCAAATCCTCGATAATTTTATTTTTTTGGTACAAAAAGCAAAGTATTAGTTAACGAATAGAAAGATTTCATGCATGAGCGGAGTGTAAACTCATCACTGACAACAAATTATACACTCGGCAACATCGCCAGGATGCACGATTCAAAGTGAACAGACAGACGCCGGCAGGAAGACAGACCGACAGACAGGTCATGTTTCAACTCTAATTACGGAAACTGTCAGCCGGAGTCCAGCCGTTAGTTGTGACATGCTGATGAGATTTAGACGACTAATGTCCTTGATGATAAAGATGTTGATGATAAAGGGAAATAGCGCGTGGGCGGCGCGTGCTGCAGGCGGACTTTGAGTGACGTCAACAGCGAGAACCGTCCAGGCGTTGAAGAAGATGGACAGACATGCAGACTGGCAGACAGAAAGACAGAAAGAGACTAGAACAAATTAACGTGGTCTTATATTGGTGGTGTAGTATTGCCCAAGCGTGGGAGTCGAGTTCCATTGGCGGAGCCAGAACTCTCTGGATGCCGAGTAGTCGGCGTCTGTTTCTCCCTTTTTTTCTTTCTTTTTTTTTGGGGGGGGGTAGGGTGGGTGGGGCATTTGGCAGACAGCGCCAGCCATGGAAAAAGAAAACAGGACTGGGACAATAGGAGAATGGCCTCGATACCACTTGCGCAAAAGGGAACCGCGGTTCTCGTCCATCTCATGTCCTTTCATTAAGGATATTTGCGCCGGCAACATCCAGGTCATCTCGCCATCCAGCAGTCTGATGGCGGGCGGACCGACCAGTAATTGGAACCGTCTCTGGAAGAGTGAGATGGCGAAACCAGCAGCCGCCATCCTCTAATCCCGGGGATCACACACGGGGCGGAGGAGGGAGGAGAAGGGGGAGGAAAAGGCGCAGGGCCGGTGAGGACCATCAATATTGCAAGCCTGGACTGCGCTACGCAGACCGGCCATCGCCGATGTTCATCTTTCAGCCCCTGGGAAAGCATGCGGGGCCTCGAGTTCTCGCAGCAACACGCAGGAGAGGAGAAAAATTGGGACATGCATAACACCAAAGCAGGAACAAGCAGAGAAAGAGTGAGAACAGATGAGGAAAAGCTAATAAAACAGAACAGTAAACAAAATGGTTTTATTTTAACAGGGAAGAGGAAATCTTTAAAAGGAAGAAAGGTTTTTCATTGTCACAGTAAAAAAGGAAGAAAGGATTATTCATCGATCTCACAGAAACATATTCTGACGAGATGTGAACCAAGAAGACCTTGATACAGACCAGGTACTTGACCAGATGAAGACTACATCTCCTTGCACGAGTTTTTGAATATCTCGGATGAATAATCTGGAACATGTTCACACTATCGTAGCTGGCATGAACATTTTGACTTTCTGATTGATTCATGTGATCTGGGGCTATCTATGACAGCAAGCAGTGCTCCCCTGGGAGGATGCCTGGTCGTCCACCAGCCGGCAAATTAAAGCAGGCGGCCTGCATTCAAGAAGGAAGTTTACTCAGGCGGTTAGCCTAGATCGCTGGTAAAAATATGCCATCCTCAGGTGTCAGAAAAATCCAATATTCATGGTCTCTTGGTGTGCCTACCACAACCTACTTCTAAGCAGGTCACTTGTCAGGTCATTGACCTTATTGATACCTGTTCCCAATTGTTCCATCTTGAGTAAACACAGCGCAACTCTCCATGAATGTGTCAATAAAACTGCAAAGTTCTGTCAAAACAAACAAGACAAATAAGACTATTCAGGAGTGCTTAGTAAATGTTGCTAACTTTTCTGCAATCACCCAGGACCACAAGGTTCATTTTGGGACTCTTTGCCTTCTTAATGTTTTTAATCCTTAGAACAGCTGGAGGCTCCACTTATTTCAGGATCTTCCAGTTACAGGATCCTTGCATATTGGACAATTCCATTGTGTCGACATCGGCATTGGATACTGCCCCTACTCATCACAATACCCAACTGACTAGCGGGTGCTAATCACGTCCTGTGAATTATTGAGTTAGCGCCCCTTACTCACATCTGACGATGGCGCCTGTGTACTGCACCAGCAGGGCGTCAGATCGGGATCTCAGCGGCCATCAGCTCAGGATCTTCATCCCATGGTAATCAGCATTCCTGTCTTCAGCTGGACCGCCTGACCCTGGTTACTGTTGCTTAATTGATGTTACTAATTCGTGTCTACTCACTCGGGCGGCTCGGTCGATGGCACATTTGGAGGAGTCTGCTCCCTTGGCGAAGCTTTGCTGCCGTTCAGTGAAAGTGTACGAAGATTACCTGACAATATAAGCATCGCATGACTGGTTGATCCCCAACCCATGACGAAGGCGTTGTGACATGTTTGCCTTGATTACAATACGATAATCATCGGCAGACTCTTAGGCTTGATTGGCTGTAAGGGCACCTGACCCTATTTCCAGACTCTCAGCTTCCCTAGTTGTCCTCTTGGACGTTGTCTGCCCATCTTTCTTGCTGGAGATTTCATTTGGTTCAATATACATGTTTATTATGTAACACATATTCGGAGATGGATACAAATACTGTTCGAGAACGGATTTAAGTACCATTACAAAAGAAAGATATCGCATTGTAGTCTTAGCTCACTCTTTGAACAGTCTGCTTGGAACATCTGCAACTTTCGGTGGAATTGTTTGTGATTCACTGTTTATTTCCGTCGTCTTTATCGCGATCTGGAAAGCAAGAGAAAAAGGAAGAAAGCAAACAAGAATGAAAAACACAAAACAAAGAAAAAAGCATACTCAGAAATAACAAAAAAGTAATAACGAAAGGAAAAAAAAAGAGGAAATAGAGACAGTAAGGAAACCAGATAAAAAAATGGCCTCCATGCTTAGTCTCGCTCACAAAACCAGTCATGTGTGATATCATCGTTGTTTTTATCTGTACATTCCCACGATTGTCATAACTCATCAGGAATCCAATGGGCTCTTCCTCCCTTCCTTTCCAGCTCTCCTATTCTCTATCTATTCCGGCACATACGTGACTCCACAACACGAGTTCCTGTAAGCCAAGGGTAGCGTCCTTCTGGGCGAAATAAAATGAGGAAATAGAATAGAAATAAAATAAAGATAAAATAAAAACCATCACGCGCCGTGTGATCGAGGCTAAAGAAAAAAAGTAAAAATAATATAAAAAGCAGCGCAAAATAAATACCTCCTCACGAACCATATGACAGAAGATTGCGAAAGAAAAAATCCTGGAGGAGAAAAAGAAACAGAAGTCCACAACCGAGAAAATTGGCTTTGCGTGCTCCTGGTGATGTCCCTTGATCGTCGACGACGAAGGATTCACGATTACCAGGCTATTGCCTGTCTCCCTGCCCGGCATGCGCCCTTCACGTAAACAAACACTTGTTTGCCATATGATTTACTCAGAGAAGAGGCGCATTTGCCATGTGATTTTCACAGAGAGACGGCACATACTTATGTGGCAATGTACACAACAGAATAGCAACTTTATTATGGGATTAATACAATGATAAGAGACATGTTTGTCGGACGGTTTACACAAATAAGACATGCTATCCTCATTCGGTTATAAAAAATTAAGAAATTATAACAAACATTTAAAACATGCATAAATGCCAAAAAGTGAGGATTAGTTGGGATGTTTTAGTACCCTTCTTGTTTCCCATCTTAGTTCCAGGAAAGGATATTGGCCATCACTTGTTGTGTATTGTTTTGTTTACTTATTGTTTATTTTATTCCTACAATACTCTCATTGTCAAAAAATACTTGTATAAAAAAAGTATAAACATTTTCTGAATGTTAAAAAAACCTCTGCTTCAAAATAATAATAAAATAATGAAGCTTCGTTTACTTTAAGTCCGACTGGAATTTTTGTTCACAAAACTGTTAAGGTACAGCAATATCTGTGGACCACAGAGAAAAAAAGAACGAGAGAAAGAGAGAGAGAAAGATGTGATGAACATGGAGGAGAAATCATGTCTTTATGAGACCGTTGGCCGCCTCTCCAGTTCCTTACCCGCCCTGCATGCATTCCATGGACGGTAACAGGGAGGAAAGTACACCTTGAGGCAGCTGTGGACCCATCACCGTCGCCCTGTTGCCACTCCTGGGAAATCTTCTCGCGTGATTCCATATTGGCGCCATCAGCCGTCCTCTGCGCATAACTTCCGCGCAGCATCTCAGACACAAGAAGGCGCCGTTCTTCTTCCTGCGGTGCCGGACCGTTGTCTTTCTTCTCTCACTTCTGTATTCTCCACGGCGTCGGCATGACTCACTTCGCCAACTGGTTTAACCTACATCGGGCACGGACATTTTGCCGACATTATCACCAGCATTGGCACGCTTACGAATGCAAATCACTCGCCATGAGATTCATTTTTTCTTGAATCGTTTCTTGCTTTTTTTCTTTCTCTCTTTCTTTCTGTGGTTAGCAATCAGGGCAGATGTCCCTGCCGATTACTGCATCAGTTTTGTCGGTACGTCCTTCTGAAAATTGTTGTACTTGAACCTTAAGTGTGATGAAATAATTCAATGTTTTTGAAATATAACTGAAAATTTTTCAGTTTATTTAAATGTCTTTTGTTTACTGTTATACTTTTAGTACGCTTTCAATGTTTAAATCAGTTTTTCTTCTGCTTGGTTCTGTCCTGATAACGATTCATTATTTTGCTCTTGTTGTAGAAATACAACTATGCGTGTGAACATTGTTTACCAAGCTTTGTTTTCTTGCATGTGGACTACATCCTTCTACCGTGACAGCAATTGAGAAAATCGGTTTGCGCAGTTTTTGTGCAGACCCTTGCATGAAACAATGTTGACACACGGCAGACAGGATCGGTCGTATTTACTGACAGAAAAAAGAGAAAAAAGAGAGAAAACTGACAGAGTTAAACATGTAGACTAACAGTCACACATCAACGGACACACACAGAGAAAATTATCTCGTGTGAACACACACACACATGCACACACGCACACACACACACATAATCATCTACGCGTGCACGCGCACGGCCTGGTGTTTGTCAAGGGGACTGAGCATGGGAGGACGGAATACATTGACACTAATATTAGTTTCATTGCGTGAGTTCATTTAGTGGAGGGAACCGCTCGACAGCCTGCAGCCCGCTGTCTCCGGTGGATTTATTCGGAGGAAAAACCCCAGATCGTGTGACCTCCCATAGGCCACCGGCTCTATCTTGCACAAGCTTTTCGTCACCGCCAACAGCCATGGAATTATCTCCCTTTCTTCCTTCCTTCCTGTCTTTCTTTAAATACAGACAGGAAATAACACAAGTGTGTAAAATGCATATCGTCAAACACTGCGATGCTGGCTTGCATACCTCACCTCATCAAATCGCTCTCTCCTGCCCAAAACTGACAGCAAGCTCGTTATTCATCCCTATGACCAATCCTTCTTCTAGAAAGTGGTTCTGAATCGTTTTCGTGGAAATAACAACAAACAAAACTTGCCACAAATGAGTTCAGAGGTCATGAGTTGATTTGAAAACAGTTACCAAGGATTTGGGGAATTTTGTGGAAATGGACGATATGAAATAATTGAGTAATTCTTCAGTAGTGAACATTGTTTTATACAATGCAATATTTAAAAAAAAATGATCACTTTCAAGAGGATGAGTCAGTTTAATAATGTATTTTGACTGTAAAATGAATATTTAACGGACACATTTTCAATTAATCTTGCAGATTAAACTCCAATGGGTTAAACATGAAAAATTTAGGTCTTGTTTGTACAATGTCCACATCTTTTGTTCTGTCTTCCGTGAAAAAAAAAAGACTTTCCGCACTAACTTTGCCTAATTCGACTTTTGCTTCTAGAATCCTTTTGTCTAACAATCCTTCAGCGCTTCTCTCCAGCTCCGTGATAAAATAAAGCTTTTGAAGATGTCACCGATTCCCTGCCGAATGTCTGAAATGCTGCCAGTCTGTCGATCTTGTCTCCGCCGATTGTGAGGCTCCATTTTACGACCTCTCCCAGAAAGCGGTGCGTTTGTGTGGCATCGCTCCCAGCATCCTCAGCACAGGCATGAAAATCCATTACTGCTCCTGCAGCTGCATCATCTTCTGACAAATTTGCTTATTTCCTTAATGGAAGGTATGGCAGTAGCGAATGTACTGTATGATGTATGTGAGAGAAAGGGAGGCAACAGGCGATGGACAGGAGAGTGGGGTCAAGAGAGAGGTGGGGAGACAGGAGGATGTGGGGGGAAGGATACATGACAGACAGAGAGACAGACGCACTGACATACAGGCGACGAAGTTCAAGTACAAGGTCGCCTGTCACTCATGTGATACTTAATTTGCAAATGGACCTGGTGCCACAACCGCAGGATTTGGATGGCGTGAGCCTGGGGCTGTGAAGAGCACCGGCTGGCCCCTCCAGTGGCGGGCGTGGTACGGCCACCATCGAGTCGGCCATGAGCTTATCCTAATGCTAGTTGGCCTTGTGCAAAGCCTGGTTTTCTCCACAAACATGCAAAGCTGGTCCACAAACTTTGCCATCGATTCGTATTCGCTATGCTTCGAAGACTCTCCTCCCCTTCTCCTCTCTCTCGTCACTGTAGACTCCCTTTGGTAAACATTTCCTTCTTTCGCTTGGTGGAGTTGTCTGACACTTGGCTAGAAGTTATCCATCATTTAGTTTTCTCTGACGCAACGGCCAAAAAAACCAGAGAATGGACTGTGCGTGTTCGATTGTCAGGATGGTTTGCTTTTATACACATCATTCTGCAACCTTGAACAAACTGAAGGAATCGTTATTTACTGTCAGTCGTGTTAAGTACAAGAATGTAAAGTATTTTATTTTGTTTTGCTTCCAGTTAGTCTATCTTCTACACATTTTAAGTTGATTCATTGAACGCCAATGCAGTCTGAGAGTTACTTGCTGTTTAATTTGCACTGAGGTAACTATTCTTTTTTCTAATGATTAGATAAAACTTTTGTTTCGTCAAATCTTGATGAATACCCCATTTCCGTTTTTCGAGATACACGTCTACAAACATCATTGTTCATAGAAAGAGGTCTTCTCGCAGCATCATCTCTCTACACGGGTATGTCAAGTATTAAAGTATTGATCCCAGCTTTCCCATTGGCTGAGGTCTTGAGAACGATGTACAACCATGACGTCTGTGTTGTTGACCTCTTGACATGCGTGCTGTACCTCTAGCAACAGCGGGTAAACAAAAGAGCTGGACATTGATAGATATGTCTACAAGAATGAACAGAATCATACAGTTGCACGTATCTGTACATACAAGAGTAAATATACATACAGGCACGTGCACAGACAACAGAAGCACACGCCGCACGTGCACACAAACAAGCACACAGACGCAGAGAAGACTTTTATTGAATTAGTTTCGGCCTCTGTACATTATAATTGTTTTCAAATATTACAGACAAACAAGATATTTACAAAAATGGTGAAATAAATAATGACAATCATATAAAAATAAACTATGATGAAACCATACAAAACCGTGACAAGATACTGCGTGGCCCAGACACTCGACTCTTAAAAAAAATAAAATCCGTAAAATTCAGAGATGATATGACATGTCCTTGTCGCTGCCCTGACACCCAGGCTGGAAGTCTGTGGACCGTGTTGCTGTTTGGTGCCCGAGGCTGTGGCGTGTCTGACGGCCACAAATCACGCTGACGCCCTCCAGTCCGTGCTGACGCTCGGAGGTAACGTGTGTTGCCAGAACTCTATCACAGGCTGGGTGTCTGCCGACCTCGCCGTACCCGGGAACAATTACTTTTCCTGATTTTGTTTTTCGTTAAGAGAATGTGTTCTGGCACGTGAGGTTCCAGGGGCCGAGGGAGGGCGAAGGGTTTGGTCATGAGATTCGTATAAATGGTTAGGAAGAAAAAGTTCGAAAACAGCAGTCGCACAACTTCCACCACCACCACAACAACAGCATCAGATTCTTCTGATCCATTAAATGTTTCAGCATTCGGCATCTTCTCAAGGTTTCAGTCCATCTTTCTTTGTCTTTGACGGTTGATAAGATTTGTTCGTTGAGACCAATTTAAAATGATTTGAAGAAAATGTTTTTCTTAAAATTTGTTTTGTTAGTGTTGCCATATGATACTAAAAACTTACAATCTGTAGAGACAAAAAACGATTTTCTCTAAGCATGAAAGTACAGTTTCTTTTCATCATGTCTTGAATATGCGACTAAGCTTCTGCACACGAGAGGGACCAGAGAGATCATAGATAATATTTCTCTGGAATGACTAAGGGGCGGGAGGAATAGATGAACATTTTGTCTGCCATTATTATACACACAGCCATACAAGGAGCATTACAAACAGAAATGGCAAACAGTTGTGTTTGACAAGGTCTAAATGAAAGAGTTCTCTTGATGCAAGTCGTTGGAAAAAAGCTCTGAAGTTTTGCTTGTATACAGGAGTTTGGTAAAAAGTGAATTACCAGCCATTCGGTGATTCATTTACACTCCTAAAAAAGACTCTTAAAAAACATCCTTCCCACGAAATGAGGATAAGTCAAAAGGTGAAGGATTCTGCGCTCTACGAGATGCGAATCCACAGTAGTAGCTGCCTGCGTCCCTCGGAGTTTAATTTTGCCTCCATCGGAGTGTTGAGGACACAGCATCCATTGCTGGTTGTGAGGATCCCGCTGCGTGGGCAGCACAGTGAGGTTGTGAGGACAGGATGAGGGTAGGGGGGATAACTCTCACACCCACATCCTTGCAGGACAATATAAATCACTTCTCTGAGCGAGGACAACAGCTTCTGGAAGCTTCCCCGCGCACGGCGCGTCTGCCGTATCATCTTCCAATCGATCCTCATCCAAATAGTTCATCGCAGGGCACTTGTCCTGTGCAACACAGCGAGATGCGAGCGACACACACACACACATGTACACACGCACATGCACACACACACACACATGTACACACCCACATGCACGCACGCACACACTCCACTCTATTATCCTTCCACCAATCTTTCGTTCCGTTTATTAGTTTCTTGAATTACATTTTCGTTGGCAAAACTTCCTGCTTGCCTTGCAGCACACGTTCCTCCTCTTCCTGGAGATGAGATGTTAGCAGTCTCGGCGAGCTGCAGGCATTGCAAAAGAACTTGTTGCGCCCATTTCGGTTGAACAAAAACAGACCTGCGGCCATGCCAGTTCTTCTGCCCTCGACACCCCGAGATGGCAAACGTCGACTTCTGTGTGTCAGCAAATCTACTGGTAATACTCGCTAAGATGGAGGCTTGAGAGAGGCAGGCGGTGAGCCATGAATAGATAAGTGAGGGGAGGAGAGAGAGACGGGGGATGGGTGTGAAGGATGTGAAGCAGCTGGATGAAAACAGACGCTAAAAAAACATGTATATACAAAGCAATGCAAAAAAAAAAAACTAAAAGCTGGCATAAAAGGGTAAATCCATCCGACAGAGTTTTCAAGACATCGTTGATGAGTGGTAAATAAAGTAAGTGAAGTGTCGTGAGTGGTGCTCAAAGATAGTGTGCTAATGTCAGTCAGTTTAATACCTATTTACTATTTAGTGTACATGTTCGAGAGCACTATAATGCCAGACAGAATGGATGTTAGAGACTCCCTTCTTCCTGTTATGTTGATTACATTTGTTGGTGAAACAATAAATAAAAGTAGTCAAATTAGAAATAATCCATCGTCAAGATTATCAACTCTACCGAGCGAAATGATTATTAGACTAGATACAATTATTACAGATTTTGACAAATTAATGGTCCGTTGTCTTTAGTTGTTAGAGGATGGAGAAAAATCATTCTCAATGTGCAAATTCAGGAAAACAACTCTGTGTCAACTGAAGCATCGTCTTGTTGGTTCTGCTGTTCATCAACGGACCACCAATGTCGGCGCAGTGACTAAGAGAAATGATCAACTGCTTAACATCCAAACTTTTACAACTTCGAATTGTATTGAATGCTTTCAGACTACTTTGAACTTTTAGATAAACATTCATGAATCATTTTGAAGGGGAGACGAAAGGCCAGAGAATGGCGCCTGCTGAATTATCCGCACAGGGCCATGAGCACAGCTCACCGCGCCATTAGTCATCGCAATGACGCCCTCTGACGGACCCTGCAGCAGACTATAAATAGCCTCATTTGCATGTCGGTCTTCGGGAGTCGTTTTAGAAATCTGTTAGAAAAGCAGCTTCCTTTGCAGAAATCCCAATCTCCATGTAGCCAATCGTTATCTCGCCATAATCTCTGCCATCGACAGACTGAAAGACGAGGAAAAGAAAATCAAGATGGTGGACCCGTCGTCACCTGTGTCTTTATCGTCTGCTGGCACGAAAATTCATCTTTCTTTTAGGGCGAGGGTGAGTCTGGAACTTGTGTACGACTAGTCAAAGTTTGAAAACTACATTTTTCTTCCAGAGGTCACATGACATCCTTGTCATTATTTCTCCTCATTTAGCGAAAGCAAACTGTATGCGAGTATTAGAAGATGAAAAGTTATTGTAATCATTGTTTGAAGAGATGGTCTATATTATTCAACCAGTCGAGAAATAGGAAGAGAAGTAGAAAAGTCAATACCATTGCTTGGCGATGATTAATTGATGGATTGATTAGCTTTGTTTACTGAACAGGTTGGCTGCACGACACAAACTGACTTGAACATAAAGATAATATCCTGTAATACCCTGCATTATGAAGAACTAGTTATAGAGACATGCAGCACATCTGAATCATTCTTCATAGTGGGACATGGAAGCACGAAATGAGATTTCAAGACCTGCAGCTGTGACACTGTGGGCTTGAAAATTAGTTTGAACATCGAAGTGGATGAGAAGGCCTCCTCGTTCTCTTGAATCTCATTATTCCTGATGTCAAGGTCCATGCACTGATGGTAACCCCCTCCACCTCAGTCCCTCCCCAACTCCCCCACCCGCAATCTGTCTGCAGCCATCATGGGTTTGCTGGCACTCAGGTAGGTCCTGCAGCAGGATCCACTCTCTTCTCTTCTGGCGCTACCTTCTTCTCTCTCTTGTTGCTGCAGTAGTCATACTTCCCCTCTTCCTCCCATGTCCCCCCACTAACATGTTCAGCGGGGTGTGTCCACTTCCGCACGCGAAAGCACGCGAGTGCCTTCAGGCTGGGATTGTCGGTAAAGGGCAATGAACATGCAATCATGGATGTGTAGGTGGACTTGCTGTCTGTCTGCCGAGACCAACGCTTAGCCTCTTGTGAAGTTCTCCTCTGTTAGTCTCGGCGACCCTAACAAAGAATGGACTAAACCGGAAGCTTTGTCGTCTCATGCCTCGTTTTAGTAGCTGACTGGGAAAAAAAAACCATTTCTGCCAGCATTCCAGTACTACAAGTTCGTGATGCTATCGTGCACACCTGTCACACCTGACGCTATTGAAGATAACTCGCCCTTCTTGACAACATTCACTTATTATATCTATATGTTTCCAACTCACGATGAGACTTTCATAGTTAATACGACCTGACAGGACCACCTTGTGGACTGTGCTGAGCCCTCGAGCTTCATCGTGTCTACGAATACTTCGTCCCAGCCTTGAAGCAACCTTAACAGTTCCTCACAAACATGGAGCAGTTTGGAACATCGAATTCCCCAAATAAACCCAATTTGAGCACTAATTAAATTTACATTCTTTAACCTGGATTCCTCGGGGCTTACAGTCAAGTGATAACAGATCTCCAGAGTCGAATTCTGAGAAACTGGGAGGAACTTTAGCTCGCTAGGAGATGTTGTTGCTGATGTGTAAACATCCTTCTGTTTATTCCGGGTACCTTTGTCAAAGACTTTAGTTACTCGCAGACACTGGAACATAGATTGAAACTTTAATTAACAAGTGACGGAAGTTGTTTTCCTTTTTTTGTCAATTTTATTCCTTGTATTAATAATTCTTCTTTTGTTTTTATATTTTCTTGTCCTACTCTTTTGTTTTACAGAATTCTCTTCTATTTGCAATAATTCTATTTAACTGACCACTGAGAGCTCAGTCTCTCAGTGTCTGGTTCCATGAGTTATATTCATAAAGTGCGATGTTATTGGTAGAGGAGCATACACCACCGGCTCGAGACAAATTTCTCTTCTCCTGATAATATCACTTGTGTTTCCTTCCATGAGTGAAGCAGCTTTCCTTAATATCAAAGGGACATTTATCACTCAAATATCAAAAGCAGCAGACAGAGCTGGGAGGGTGAGGAAGGGGCAGTAGGGAGGACCTCTATTCCATACTTTAAGCTCGTCCATCGTGCCAAGTCATTTACAAACTTCTCGAAAGTTTTGATGCAGCAGCGGAGCCTCAGTGACCACCAAGCTTTCCGCATATCGGATCATCAGAGATTTGTGATTGTTGCTGAATGGGTTGGAGGGGCCGCTAATAAACTGCGACTGAGACTCGTGGAGGGTGGCAATACATCATCGTACATCGCTGTACATCGAGCTGAGAGCCCCGACGCCTGATGCTGAATAGAACTCTTACTTTCATGCCGAGGGGAGATAAGCACGTGGTGCGTCGATAAGGGGAGGGAAGGAAGGCTCACGACAATGCCAGAATGTCTGGCGGAGTGGGATGCTGTTTGGCCATCTCCATAGAGACCTGGTGTGCAAACTGACCGACTGGCCCCCGGTGGTATCGAAACCTGAGTCATGGGACAGTTTGATTGTGTGATGTGGGCTGGCAGCGTCTGGTGGTCAGCGCCACCATCGGTGACTGATGTATTCATTCCTTGGCATTAGGCTTGGGCGATTTTTCTTCTTCGATATTTCTGGTCTTTTTATTTATTTCCAAAGCACCAGCATGCATTTACTTACCTAAATGAACAGAGGTATATCTACACACCCGCAGTCTCGTACACATGTATATCTTGTTTTCGAATAACATAACCATGTTTTCTTCAAGAACGTGTTTGTTCTTTACTGTTTCTTTAGGGAGATGGTATTAAATCGTATTATCGGGCTCGAGCTAATGAAGCCTATGTTAGTCCTATATTAGCCCTATATTAGCCCTATATTAGCCCTATATTAGCCCAGGGGATGGGGATCAGGTCAAGAATGTCAGTCGAGCCAATAGGAGGAAACCAGAGGCGCCCTGCTTGTGGCCACCCGCACTAACTGGATTAGAGAGATGCTTCCAGTCACTGTAAATATCTGTTATTTGTCAGGCTGCACAGCCGGTTTATTTACATAGCAATTTTACAGTTGTTTCCATTGCTTCCAAAAACCTGCTGTTTTATGTTGTATTTCCATCCGTGATCACATGCTTGAAAAAACAATTAAGCTTCCGAACTTTGCATTTTAAGAAGAGTGATGATCATAAAGAGTAGCTGAACTTAATTTTTGAATACTGCACCAGGAAAGAGAGAGAGAGAGAAAGAGAGAGAGAAAGAGAGAGAGAGAATAATTATCTCCATCGTAACTAGTGATTCGTGCAACTACCCGGTCAAACTGTCTTCCCATGAGATGAGTGACTAACAAATGTTTGACACGGGCGGGCAAAGCATAAATCATTGCTCAGGGTGAAAATCAGATCATCGGGTGCTGTGAGCATCAGACCGACCATCTCTATCACACTCTGGAAATATATTTCCCTCCTACTCACTGTTTCTGCCCTTGTCTGTCTTCTAGGATGCCTTCTGATTTCTTTCTCCCTGAATGCCCATGACTTGTTATTCTGTCTACACTTACCTGCATGTTGGTTGGTCTGTCTCATAAATGTAGCAGCTGACAGGATTCCTTAAAGCAATCTCAATCGAAGGGCTAGAAATGTATTAATTTATAAAAGGTTTGTCTTAAAGTCCGTCAGTCATTTGCTTGTGACTGGTGCCACCCGTTGGGGAAGCTCCTGGATAAACGGGGTAGCTGACAAACCCTGCCTCATGTTTTGGGCGATGGTCCTGCACAAGATGAACCTCAAGGTACCTTGGAGAACAATGTTTGACAAACTTAAGCCCCTTCAATGTTGCTAGTAGTTGTTCCTGGTGTCCTCCGAGCTGGACAACAGTTCATTGTACAAAGTTTTATTTTCTCGGCACGAGGTCCAGAACAGCCTCGCTTGTTCCTCGATTACATGGATTCTACTCTCTGTATCAGCAAGCAGAGTCTATGTTTCACATCTGTAAGGCAAATAATTTTTTCTATGAGGGACAAGAGTCTATACTTTGTAATCATCCTAATATTATAGTTACCCAGACCGGTCCAGTCTACCCATTGCCGCTGTAGCTACAATGTTGTTTCTCTTGTTTCCAAGATTAGAACATATCTTGAAGGCTGCACAGTAAACAAAATAATACTATATCATTATTTTTCATGCAGATTCTTTATTATTTTATACGGAAAAGTGTTCAGTCTCACGAGAACTGATTTAAGTTTCGTCTAGTATATCCGGGTAAAAGCCCACCCAAGAGCGCTCGCCATCATCTTGATTTGTCACAACCACAAATTTTCTCCCATCGGGAATGGATCAGGAAACTCAGCTTCTGCTCAAAATCACACCATGCATTACCGAGGGCGTGAGCACGTAATCCCCGTAAAGAACGATTACTCTCCCGGTCTGACTTAAAAATTATTTTTTCGGAAGATGGCGCTGGACGTTAGCGGCCGCTTTATGACAACCCGAAATGATCATAAATCGATGGCTGTTGTGCCGCTAACCTGCCGAGTCTTCTTCATCTTCGTGGATGTTCAGTGGTTTTCCATGTTCTGCAATCTCCCTGCCGGGGTAACTGTTGACCTCTGAACCTTAGACAAAGACTTTCTTAAAGTCTATATAACGAGAGAGGAAGGTTTCTCCGCAGCTAGAGATATATGCAAAGATATTAGTCGATGCTTCTAAAGAGTGAATCTGAAATGTGAGTGTGGAATAACTTCACGTGGGTAGCAAGTCTTCTAAATTGTAACTGAAGCTGCTTTATAAAAGAAGTCACGTGGTGGGGCTGTGTGTGATGTTGGACATGCCAGCCACCGTCTGCCTCACTCGTGCGGCTTCTACTTTCACACAGAATCCGGCATCCGAAATTAAGATGCAGCACTTGATGTCGTGACTTTCCTCTCCAACCACGAGAAAGCGAGTCGTTTTCTTTCTTTCTTCCTTTGCTGCGCGAATTAATTAATTCTCCTTTCTGAAGCTAAAAAACCGAGAATTTCTGAATGTTTCCGACAGAGCGAAGCTTATCTGCAGGTATTGACGCACGCGCTGATCCGGGCATTTCCATATGCTTTCCATGCTTTTCTTTCCTTTAATCTGATGAATGAAACAAAACAGAAACTAGGATAAGTTTTATGGTTAAAGTATTCAGTTTGTAGTGACAGAGAGTGAGTGTGATTTAGTCAGGTTTAGTTTGGACTAAGAGTCTGTTTGTCGTGGTTACGACAGGTGTGTCAAATGCTATTTTTAGACTTCTCTCTCTCTCAACCAGCATTGCAACTCCGAGCTCATTTACCATCTAGATTCTAGAATCAGGACAAAGGAATTGTAGACAGCAATTATTGATATGAATAGTTCTGGATGATTCCTTGTGCCAGTTTGTGTGCGCGTTTTTGATGCTTCAGCGACTACAGAGAAGATGCTTCACTATTTTTATCGCTAACACCATATCAAATGATAGCAAATCAAATTATTTATTGCCTTTATTATTCCATTTCCATTCAATAACAGAAGCAAAAGGGAACCGTTTCCTTTTACATGGTTTCAGGTTCTTTAGTCAGTTAAGGTCTGTGATTGACGTGTGGAGAAATTAAAAGGAATAATGAAATTTCAACGGCACCACTGCGTCAGAGCTTTTTAAGCTCAGCTCGATGGGCGAGACAAATTACAAGTCGTTTGATCGAGTGACAGGCATCCAGTGCGGGGGAGGTGAGAGCCGGGGGATTACACAGGATGAGAGTGAGTGATTAACAGGGTGAGTGGTGAGAGTGAGTGATTACACAGGGAGAGTGAATGAGTGATTAGACAGGGTGAGTGGTGAGTGATTAGACAGGGTGAGTGGTGAGAGTGATTAGACAGGGTGAGTGGTAGGAGTGAGTGATTACATAGGGTGGAGTGATTACACAGGTTGAGGGATGATTGAGTGATTACACAGGGGGAGTGAGGGATTGATTATACAGGGTGAGTGATCACAGATGGATGAGAGTTCGGAGAAGAGTATGTCTCGTTTGCAACTGCAGAAACTTCAAGATTCTGTCCTCGAAGTTACAAGGTAAAAATGTTATTGCGACTACATCACCAACAAGATAGTTTGTCAGCTGCTGCGTCCTGTCCAAACCCCTAAGCTGATCCTATACCCTAAACATCGACCGACCGACACACCCTCTAACACACCCACACACCTACTCACACACAGGCACGATCTCCAACTTGTGGAATCTCACAGAGCGGTTTGGTGCATGTTCAAAATGACATCCAACCAGCCATCAGCCAGCCAACCAGCGAGCAAGACATACATGACCGATGATCAGGGAATGAGAAAGGCAAAAGTAGTGGCGATGTCTTTTTCTTGTAAAATTCAATTTTTAAGTCTATTGCTTCTTTCGGTCATAAAAATTATTCTGTGTATACAATATAATTAATAATTAAGTGTCGGTTATTTTCAAGGCTTTCAACTCGGGGTCAGCTTGTAAACGAACTTCAAAAAGCCAGGAGTGAACAGAAGAATGGACGGACAGGTGGAGAGATGAATGAATGGATGAACTGAGTGGTGATGAATGTGTATGTCACAAACACGAGTACTAAACGACCAAGCATCCATGATAGTTGCGCATGATTTCAACTAATAATAAAATCATTGTCTTGGGCAGAGTAGGTCAGATGTATTTGAGAACCGGGTCAACAAAGGTCAAACAATTTTCCCCATCAACCGGCACAAGAATAAGTCATGCAAACTACTGATGCATAAAAGTGAAATAATAAACCATCGAACTCGTCAGGCTGAGGCTGGTCACTGTATCCAATCTCACAGCCATCCAGAGGACAGACCGACCAGACGAGCGGCTTGACCTGACGAAAGCATGAACTTCAACACACGTGGCTTCCCTTGGAGACGGAGCACGTAGTGACCTGTCCGGACCCCCCGCAACCAACATGTCTGGATTGTTGATGAAAGAGGTCGTCTGCGTCCTTCACCACACGAGGGCGCCACAATGAGACACGAAGGAAGGTTCGAGAACAGAGGGCATGGCTAGACAAGGAAAGACAATCGCCAGCCATGCGCTCAGAAGAGGATGTCGGGATGTGGAGGTGTTTGGTCAGAGACCGGATGATGTTGTCCTGCAAACCTGCGCCTGCGCCCAATGGAGGGCAGCAGACGACCACTAGTAAATCAGGCTTGCATCTGATTGCTGATGGTCTCCATGACGATTACTTTTTGTGGTTCTTTGTGCAGACAGACGAGACAAGATCAGTCACTCGTCTTTCCAGTCCAGAAACAGTAGTCTACTCCTCAATGATCATTTGCAAACCCTCCCGACCGTTTGCCCGACAAGTCTGAAACCTTTCGCTCACAATTTTGTTTTTTTTGCAGCTGTCCTATCATTTCGCAATTGTTTCAATCTCCTTCTACCGTACTTTCCAGCCTGAGTTTCTTTCACATTAATTCTGGGACATTTGCGTGTCCACGGATTTAATACGAGACAGAAATCAGCGCCAAACTATCCATGCTGCAAGTGGGAGGGTGATCGATCATTGGGAAAAAAACTCACTGCTCTGCAAACTTTCATCAGAAAATCTGACCCTGGGGAAGGGAAGCAATTAGTGCCTAACTAAGTACAGGGTAGGTAATTTAGTTTAAGAGTGGGAGGATAAAGGAGAATGCCAGAGGAGCTAGAGGGAGGAGGAATAGCAGTACTTTTACTTGAATAACTTTACAAACCTTGATTCACCTTGGAAACGGAATTATTCCAGTCTTGGGAAAAAACCTTTGCAAGATAATAATTCTTCTTTGTTCATTTAAATAAACATGTAAGCAATAATAAACAAGTAAATAACTATTTATCGTAAAGCTGAGTATGTATAATTGGCTGAAATCCACACTGTTCCATCTGAGTCACTAAACTACTTTCACTTAGGAAACAAGCATTCATCCAAGATGACGATTGACTTTTATGGTTGTCCAGCTCATGATACTGGTTTCTTGGGTGAAAGACTTTGCCTATATATATAAAAACTTCAGGAAGATTTCTACGAAGTCTTTCCATTGTCATAATTATGGACTTGCCTGCATCAGATTTTGTATTTCAAAAACATTAAGGACCCCATAGTCTTCACAAGTCTAAGCTGTGGCCAAGCTCACGTTTAAAGACAGAAAATGGAAAATGCTAAGAGTGCAGATGCCAAGGTCTGGGTCTTGTTGACGATCACTTCACTGGCGTCTCACCAAATAACCGTCTGTCTGCAGCACCCCGAGGGAGCTGACCACCAAAGGCACAAACATGTCCTGTTGGCTGACTGGACTCTGGCCAAAAGTGGGGAAGTCGTATTGATAAGTCGTCAGCTTCCTCTCTCTCCTGGCTCCGCGGGCGCTGTTTGACAGTAGCAGGAAGACATCCTGACCTGCTGCCATTCCATCAAACTGTTCGTTTCTACATTCACTTCCTTCGGCGATATGAACACATCAAAATGAAAGCATGCATGCAGATAAGTCGTTACAAACAGAAGGTCAACACTTCATCGCTCACAATCTCTAAATCTTTCAAAAAGAACTTCTTCAGACATTAAAGGCTTAATCGCTCTTTCAACTCCTCCCTCTCTGAAATTACTGAACCTTTTCAGTCCCTTTAACTGCTTAATTGCTAAAAAAACCATAATATCCTCATCTCCAACAAGTATTATTAATGGTAATTTAATGACATTTGTGGAGATATAATTTTTTAGCAATTATTTTCAAATTAAATACATTTCTATGGAATCGTGGGTGTAAACAAGGTCAGAGCTGGAACTCTAATCAATCTGAAGTTTCTAATAAGACAAAAGACTTCCACTGAATGAATTTTCGAACGGTTACTCACAGGTTTGGACAAAGAAGACAACCTGTAAAGAAGAAGTTACAATAGTTTTGCTTTGTGTCTCATCTCAATTGGGGTAGAGCTGTTTATAAGACGTTAAAATATTCCCTCTTTTAGCCCTAAAATAGTTTTTTTTTCTTTATTTTACTGAAGTCAAGGACTGTTCCTTCAATGTATTTTCCTCTAAATTGGGGAAATCCTTTCCGAAAATCAGAGTGTCCCAAATCTTAACCTTTAACTATTCCCTTCTGATGTTTTCTTGAAATCCAGGACTGTTCCCTTTTCTTTCAAGATAAAATTATAAAATATTCCATCCTTCATTTCCTGAAAGTACAAAACTATCCTTCGTGCCAAAGTGCAATACAGGCAATTTCTCTTTTGTCATTTCTGGCGCAAGAAAGAAAGGATTACAATGACTTTGAGTATTTTTCACAAACAGCTTTCTGCAACCCAAGACATTTCTAAGAGTACTCCCCCCTAATTCTCCCTCCCCAGTTTATTTTGGGCACAAACTCACCCCACTTCCGGACAGTTGCTAGTGGACAGTAACAAATGATCGTCTGCTCTTAGCATGAATACGAGATGGCTGATGGGATGGAGAGATGAGGGTCTGGGAAATAACTTATTTCGTGTTTGATTTGCAGTGAAGTGTTAAAGTTATTTGTTGTGAACTTCTGAGTTCTTCATGGCTGCAAGTGGTCTCAGCTTAGAAGACAGACCCGTCATTTTTATTTTCGTGTTTAGAAAAAAACGAAAAGAGTGGCCAGACATGCGCAATTGCAATCTAACCCTGTGATAAATGTTGTTCCAGTGAAACGACTGACCTCCCCCCCTCTCTTCAGTGGAGCCTGGCTTATCCCCCTTACACTCCCTGGGAACTTCAACATTGATTGGCATGGCGGTTGTAACGGGCTTCCTGAGTGTTCAATCCTGCAAATGTAACTCCCTTATTCATAATTAACTCCACTCCCTCCACAGTGATAAAAATTCTTCTTATATTGGAATTAGCGGTCATTAAACGGCTGATTTTTTTCTGACGCACATGCGATGGGAGGATATCCGAAGCGGAAAGACAGATTGACAAACTGTTCGTCCACGTGGCTCTGTTTCAACTTTGATGCATCACTGCGTGACCACTCGAAGGCCTGTGGACAGACAAGAGGGCTAAAAATAGCCTGCGATGACAAGCACAGCGCCATTGCCATTACGTTTTGTGCGCTAAGCGGAAGTTCTTCAGGTCAGATAACTCTGTGGGCATTGGCGATATCGGGACATTTCAAATTGATGAGATATTTAACAAATGGTGTGTGTGTGTGTGCTTTTAAAGCCATCCACGAGCAGAAACGCTTGATTTGTGATTACAGGTGTGATTGCAGGTGTGGTTGAATGTTCGGCATGGGTGTTGTGTGGTTCCAGGTGTAGGAGGTATGCACATGTTCGAAAGTACCCTTAAGATACTGAGCTGCCGTTTGCAGGGTGGTCAGCTTCCGGCTTTTTGCAGGGTGTGCCGGAAGAGTGTCATGTGAAGTGAAAAGGTCATCCCCTAACCTTTTCAGATCGTTGGGGAACTGGGTGAGGTGTTAGAGACTTCACTTTTCTTGGGGCCAGGTGTACATGAGGGCGGTGTGCATCTCCTCTGACAGGTTGTTTATCCCAGATCGTGCATTGTCTTCATGTCTGAGAGAATGGAGTGTGGACTGACTTCCAATACTGACAGTGACGAATTCAAATTGCATGACAATGTAAACATAACCTGCCTTCCGTTTGTTGTTTCACAAATTTACTTCAAAGTCACGAAAATCTGGGCCACTGCGAATAGTTTTAGTGATGTCTGCCACAAAGAAGTAATTTCAAATTCCTCTTTGTCCTTTCATGCGGGTTGGTTACCTGTCAGGTCTTGTTTATTCCAGACGAGTCAATGGCGGTCAATGCCGATGTAGTGTTTGCAAAGATGTTGACGCCGCAACTTGTCGGCCACAAATGTCTTCGTCTGTCGTTTTATTAACTCCCAGAGGCGTTGACCTTTCAGCCTCTCAGAAATCTCCTCCCACTGTAAGCTGTGTCGATATTTCTTAAGCCAATCTTCCACTTCCGTGTACTTTAGATATATAAAAAAAAACTGTATACAAGAATAAATTCATCCCTTCTTCCTGCTTATGCTGTGTGAACGCCTGTTTGTCTGGGACAGGCATCTGTCGTCCCTTCTCTGCATGTCTTCTGTGACAGAGAAGTACGAACAGATGTATCGGAGAGAGAAATTGATGCACGTGTATCTCTGACAGACTAGCATCTGTATCAGACATCTTGACAGGAATCCAAGTCTGCGTCCCTTGGCGAACAGATACACAGTGGAACTCAAGTGCACCAGAACTTAAATACATTTTTAAAAGTTTAGTAGCACTTATACACGCCCTCCATGTCCTCCCACCTCACCTTGCGACTGCAGGAAACGCAAACATGGGGTGTACAGATATAAAATGTACTCAAGATAAGCGTTTCCTAAAACCGTTTAAGGACAAATTGCAAAATAAATCTGTTTTAATACATTCAGGGGGAAGCACTCTCGCAGCGCGAGCGGTCAGCTGTAGAGTTAACTCTCCTGAATGCTAGAACCATAGACTGAATTCGATGTCAGTAAGTTCACGTCCCTGGCCAGAAGGGAAAACCTGATATTCATAGATTATTTGCTGCAGGTTGTCGACATTCGCTCACCTACACTGTAGGTCTTGCACTAACAAATGTTTGCCATTGCATCGCTGCACAGCGCGTGCCGACGCCTGCACGTGAGACACGCACGAGGGACGTGCTGGGAGTCAGGTTACCCGCGAGCAGCCCGCTCTCCCAGCCTCTAGCCACTTGCTGGAAAAAATAGTTTAAAAGCATATACTGAGTAATGGTAAGAAAAACATACAGTGTATGTCAGACTTTAATCTCGACACCCAAACCAGTTCTTCTATCCTGCAAATGTGGGTGTGAGTGTGCACGTGTGTGTCAGTGAGTGTGAGTGTGTGGGTGTGTGATATACAATAAAAACTCCGCATTTCCTGAGAGAAAAAGCCGGTTGACTTTCAGCGGCCATCATGAACATGATCTACACAAGAAGCTTCTACCAGGCGGGAGGAGAAATGGAATCTCTCCCAGTCGCCTCCGACATTCTGTTAAAAACACGGTGGCTCGCTGGTGTAATGGTATAAACTCTTGCAGCCAGGAGAGAATTGTAGAGTTCAGATCACATTTCCGACACAAATCATTTCTCTGTGGGTGTCACACCTGCTACAAGACTAGAAAGGTTCGCCTCTCTTCTGCTTATTCAGTTGTGGGTGAATAAAAAGACGATACTAAATGTTTCAGAGATGATTGTCAAGGGATGTTATTTTACCCGGTTGTTAGTGTTGTTGTGAAAGATTTCTAGTTGTTTTATTTTTTAAAAGTAAAAGCTGTGTAGCTAATTTTACTCTCTTTCAGTTTTTAATCAAATATTTGTATGCGAGTAAGTACCACGAATAATATGAAAGATGTAGGCATGTAAAACATAACTAATAATGGTTGTAGAGCACAACTACTATTGGTTGGTGGTGTACCCTGGTTGGTTGCTGAACTTTAGCATGGTGTCAGCAGCAAAGGGTATACCAAGACGGGTGGGGACATACAACCGTGACATGTAAGAAAGTAAGTTCTACTCACATTTATTAGCAAAAATCGTGCAGAGACTGAAAAAGCGGTCGTGTAGCCATGTTGACTCATCCGTTATTTTATGGCTGCACAACTGTTATAGTATTAATGCACGTGTCCATTTGAAACATGCCATGTGCAATCTTTACAATTCACTAGAACATTCCTTCTTTAAAAACTTCATTTTCTATTAAAATATTGATTTTACAACGCAGTCGAGAACTAAAACTTGAGAAGACAGTTGGCAGAGCTGGCATTTCCAAAGCATGTGGTTATTGTCATGTGAACGGACATGGGAGACAACTGTTTTTTCTCAAGGGAGACAAGTCTAACAGACCTTGATTTAGTAGCGCACATGCTATCATGAGGGTGAGCGCGTTTCTCTCGAGGAAAGCTCGGGACGAACAATAAAATAAATACTTTTGTGATGGAAGTTAAATACTCCTGCTCTTCTTGGACAATGACCCAACGGAAATAGCAAGACGGACAGACGGACGGACAGACAGGCAGACAGACAGGCAAAATTGTGTTTTACGACGAGGCCAGTTCCCAGCAAAGTAGCCAGCCTTGTAAACAGATGCTACAGAGAAAGACCAGTGTGCCCGAGACGAGATCTGAACCCAGGACAGCCTTCATTGCTGTGGTCCTGACGGATGTAGGACTGACTAGAAGCGAGATTAACTTTTATCTTTGCACTGAATGCACAAATTTTACTCAAATATACAATTCTCCTAAGTTCATAAGAAATTCAATTCATCCAGTTTGTTTCTTCTAGCACATTCCACTCCTAGCAACTAAGAGCTTCCACTAAAGGGACCCTCTCCAACTCTCAATAAAGCTCTTGAAGATGGATATGCTGCCATTTACTCCAGCACCACTTCATCCTAAAAAAAAATGGTTGTACTCATTTAACATCTTGTTGCCTGTGCACAGACGACCTCGTGGATGTAAAGGTTTCCAGGATTGTATTCACGATAGCTACGTGGGCGGAAGGAGACACGATGTCGGATTCAATAAGTGTTTTCAAACCTCATCGAAGGTCAAGTAGCGGGACCTTCTAGGAGCCTGAGTGCAAGATCCCTAAATCCTGTAACACATTTGTGCAAAGTAGCTGCCAGACCCAATGTCCTGTGGAACTTGGAGCTGGAGAACTTGTAGAGCTCTGATGGCTCAGTTTGAAATGTTGGCGAGTTAAAAACTCTACCTTGTGGGATTGGTGGGTGGTGGGTATTTTTTCTGAATTTTCTAGAAATAGCCCTATCTGAAGGAACGAGACAGGAAGGAATGCATGTTTGTAGACAGACAAAAAAACACGAAGACAGTCGGACATTAAAACTACAGCAGACAAACAGAGAAACAAATGTGTGCCTTAGTTCACAATAAAAGAAAATGAGTGGAAAGGAGAAACTGTCGCCCTGATATCGAATATTGAAGAAAGCACAGTGAATGGTTCATAAGCTCTAGTCATGCTATCAAGTGATCAGGTTGGAGCAGAAGTAGCCTGTTCATGCTCACTTTTAGCAAGCTACCTTGTCACAAGACCCCCTCACTTGCACTACACCCTCCCCCTGCTCTCCTCCACTTTCTTCCTCAGCTCACCTGTCAGTGTCTCCAGTAACTGTGTCGCGTGCCTGGATTCCATGCCCGGGGAGATTGTATTTCGCCTAAAAACGAAGACAAGCGTTTTATTGTCTGGTTCTCTAGAGAATACTTAGTCATACATCATTCTCTGGTGCAGTGAGACAACATTTGAAACATCAATATCTGTCCCTTACTGTGAAGCAATATTTGAAAGATATGTTGGTGTCGTGCACAGGCAGGCAAGATTTCGGACATGCATACCGAGTTTTTTGATAATCCACAAACAACTGGATACAGCCAGCAAATCATCTGAGAGTTCAGCCATGGCCATGCCACTGTCTTTAATGATGGTAACTGAAGACATGGTAAAGTTACCACCATGGTTGACCAGTACCTGTCAGCTTTATCTGGAGTAAAGCACAGTAGGAAGAAAACTTTTACATTTCTGATATTCGTCGACTTCCATAACTTCAACTCCAGTTTCGTCCCTTTGATTTCGCAAAATTCTCTAAGTAACTTTTAATTTTACGAATCACTTTTCCTGCAAAACAAAAATGTCTATACCTCTGTGCATTTCCATTTTCTTGTTTATTATTTTGTCACTTTTTATTTCTTTTAAGTAATTCTTCTTTCATTTTGTTTATTTCTTCTTTTCGCTTCCATCAACAATCAACGAAGACGAAAACTATTACCACTACAAACAAACCGGAAATATCCCTATTCCAGCAGAAAGGTTCCACCTTTCCTACCATAAAAACGTGGGGATGAAAAGATGTTCAGGAAAAAGATGTTAGATGATAGCGATGAAAGGAACAATTAGAGGCGCGAGGACTGTGCGGAAAAGACTTTCACAAGTTATTATGTGGAGGAAAGAAACTTTCAGCATGCCAGCCGCTTACCTCCTGCCTGAGAGTTTCCTCGCCGCAATCATTGCTCACTCCTTTCCATAAAATGTTTCATCCTCTGATTTTTCAACAACTGGTTACTGCTCTTGAAATCGTGGAGTCACTTCCCTTGAGAGCCCGTTGCAGGGGTAGACTGGGTGGGTAGGTGCATGGCACCTCGCTGGGTGTAGTGCAGTGGGTGCACCTGGCCCCCTGGTGTGCACGCCTACAACTGATAACACCATCGTCGTGGGGACACCTTAATGTGTGCTCAGTCTTTGATACTTGAGATTGTTCTTCCTTCTCCCGTCACTTGACGGGTATCGCGCTACCCTGATAAAGACATGATAGGGTGCGATGTTCGTAATCGAGCAAAATGTTAGAAAACTCTTTTCACAGAAACGATCTTGACGCTCGATCAGTTTTTTTTTTCCCCTTTTCCTCTTCAGTCATCTCATTCTGTGTTCTGTCTTTGTTTTCCATAAAAATTCTGGTAGCTTTAACTGATATTAGAGACAGAAATTTTATTTGTCTGAAGCTTTAGAGTTCAGGTGAGGGTGGGGATGGAAAGAGCTCGTCAGACCTCGATTTGTGTACAAACATAATAAGCACATGTCCTCCATCACCCGAAGTCTAACACAGTACTTACCTGAACTCTAATATACAAGACTTACCTGCACTCTAGCACAGACACGCTGCATACACCGAATGTTTCATTTAATATAAACTGTGAAAAACAAATAAACAAACCCCCACAGCAAAAGAGCCACAAACATTTCGAATAAACAGCAAACAAATGAGGACCTATCAAAAGAATGAAAGACTTGTTAAAAAAAAAAAGACCTGACACCTTAGCCAGGTGAATGAGACTGGTCACAGTTGCCACTTTTAAAGCCCGTGGGTGTGACCCCGGATACTCAGTCGACCCTAACGGTCATGTGAGTTAATACAAACTGACATTTCACCGGCTCCTCCCCCGCCACACTTCCACCCATCCCCCACCTACTCCCCCCCCAAGGCTTTTTTTTTTATCTTTCATCGTGTATATTAAGTTTCTTCGTGAAAATATTCCAGGGGTCGCTGTCTGACCTGAAGTAATGTGATGAGGCCAGCTTTGTCGAGGGGTTCGTGTTGATGGCTTCATAAAAGTCTGGTGTTGCTTCACCACGCAATTGTCGGCCGTTTCTTTTGTGAATTTGTTCACTTCCTCCAACTTCTATCCTTGTCCACTTGTGATAAGAGTGATAGGATTCTGTCACTGGCGACAACACTATCGGGATATTTCGAGGCTGTCTCAACCCTGTGCTACATCATTGTGCTACTTCTCCAAATTCTCTTCATCGAACTGGACTTCGACTTTACTGGTGGACGATTCGACAGTTGGAATCATCTGCTTTGAACAAGTCAGGTAGGATGGCTGAAGATTTTCTTTATTTCTTTTTTACTCGGTATTTTTTGCTAGACATTCCGGAGGCGTGTTTGTGTTTTATTTCTCCGAGTTCGAGGTTGACGGTTGTCTGTCCACCAGACTAGCCATGCCGGGAACATTCTGGACCTTAAAGAGATTAGTAATGTCAATGAAAATACACAGGTACGAACGAAATTAGTTTGAAAACATGAAAAAGCGGAGAAAAAGGACACGGTAACACGGTGACATTTGACCTTAGCTGTTGTAGCAAGACCTTACCAAGGGTCAGCTGAGACAGGGTACATCTTATTGTCTCTAACTCCACTGTGATCCACTCAGAATGAGAAAGAGAAAAATTCTCGTGGGGGGGAGATCGAAAAGTGTAGATAACTGACAACAATCTACCACGATTTGGGGGTTATTTTCTTCATTTATTTCCTTTTTTGAAGTGTAAGGGGGTGGGAGCTGATGAAGGAAGGAAAGCAGTCAGGCGAAAAAACTCTAGAAGTGAGGTCCCAGACAAGTCAATCTCCTTTCATCCATGCTATCGCTCCACCCCGTGAACCCCCATGACCTTTGACCTAGCAAACTTTTTTTTGGCCCGCAGCACTGTCTCTCGAGCTGAAGACATTTGTGATGATTGATGGCAGGCTGGAGAAATTGTTTGTAATTTAACCTTTGTATTTTACTTGTTTGGTCGGGTGTGTGGATCCCCCACTCATCCCCATCCCTCTCCCAGAACACATCTGTAAGCACTGGCGGCAATGTTTACTCTCCCCTCGTCGGCGAGCGTGAACACGGCTTCTGATTGGACAGACGTGGAATATTTTGATTGACAGTGGCTGGGTGTGCGGACATGGCTTGATGACTACGATGTAGCAATCCGTCATCCGTGAGATACTCGGGTGATGTCATGGGTACTGCAATGCTTTGATATATGTGTATACTTGTGGTGAGGAAGACATGTTGGTGTTGGTATTCGGTTCAAACGGCCTAACAGAAAATGACACAAAATGACTGAAGTTTATACATGTGATAACAATGCACTTGACCAAGAATTTGATACTGATATCTGTGTGTGTGTTTTTGCGTGTGTGTGTGTGTGTGAGGAGAAAGAGAGCAAAAAAGTGTTGTAAGATGATCGAATCTCCAATCAAGAATATTTAAATTTGTATTCGGTGAACAGGAAGCGAATTTTTGAGAAAAAATTCGTCTAAACAGTTTAAGTAATATTTATTTCGGACAATGTGACTCATGGCCAGATCAAGGGCAGTAACCGGCGAGCCATGCAAGCCTGTAACAAACGTGATTATTGACCTTGTTGCAGCTCCTACACCAGTGAGTTTCCACTCAGTTAACTGAGACTTGCTCATGTGTAACAACACTGAGTATTCCTGTGTATCACAAAAATCTCGTCCACTAACATATTATATTTTATTAAAGTATGCGACTGGTTTTTTTCACTTGCCATCGCTAATCAAATAAGATGCCATCTTCATGTCTTTTGTCCTTGTTTTGTGGGTTTATTTTTTTACCAAATTAAATCGTGTCCAATTTATACATCAATCACTTGTTCAGAACCATTTTATGGTAAAAAAAAATCATTTAAGAAAATGTCAGTTTTTGTAGGTAGTAGAGGATATGTTTAATGCTCTCCCCTTCTTGACGATTTTCACATGATTGTATAATCATTTTACCCCCTATCAGGCAGTACCTAGAGTGAATGTGCTTAATTCAGGGAACTAAACATGTTTGACATGAGAAAGTAATCCTACAAACTTTGCTCGTGAAGGGAGAAATTATAGGCTACTGTTTATTCACAGTTGTCGCAGTAACCAAGAGGGTCAATAGTTCGTCAAAGTTTCTGATGACAATGCACTGCTCTTTCTTCTTATCGGGCCAGTAGATACCCGGGGTGTAGCTTTGGACGAATTTATTGCCTGCTCTATACTTAGAAAGGGGAATGGATACAAGAAGCATGTGGCAATATATTCTCAGAAGCTGCCGTCTACTTCCCAAATGAATGAATCATCTTCGACAAACCACATCGCCACCCTTGTGGGATGCCAGGAGCTCCTTATCGCAACAGGCAGAATCACAAGTCTTTGGATCGCCCTGCACTGCATTCTGGGATCGCTTCTTTTAGTATCTTCAAGAGGGTCGACATCGAGGTAGAGGAAGAACTGGGTGGTAAAAGTGAAGGAGCGGACTGGTCGTTCTATTCAGGACTTGCTCCCCAAGTGGCGACTTTTGTTAGTCATTGTATCCATCCACTTGCTGCCGCCCCTCCCACAACAAACCGGTCTGGTGGAACTTCAAAACAAAATTCGTCCGTTTGCACCAGTCAAGGACGAATGAATGAATGACCCACATACAACTCTTTTCACTATAAACTTCTTTGTAAAACAATTTACAGTCCACTAGGGATGCTCTTGGCGGTGTGTAGGTCCATGCTTAAATCTTAACATTTAATTTTTTTAGTTTGTGCATCGTTTTTATTAACCTCTTTTAATCTTGAGAGTAGCAGTTCATATCCTGAACAGTGGTGTCACGCATAGCTTAACTCCCGCTTGTTGAACTGCCGACCGTTTCATAATGGCGACTCTTAGCGGAACTTTATTGCCTCGTCGCTGCGTGAATTGCTTTCCCTTGTTTCGCTTTTCTTTCGTATTTTGCCGCCTGGGGGACTAACTCGTGAACAGAAGAAGTTTCCTGGATGAAATACTTGCACGAAAAAGTCATCAATCAGCACTTTTTCCACTCTCCCGAGGCACCCGGGATCGATGGGCAACGGGAGGGAGATTGGTTTATGGGACAGCCCCAACCATTACTATACAAGCGCATGAAATGGCCCCTGAGTTGAGGAAGGAGTGTAAGAATATTGCGATACCCATCTATACGTCGTCTGTGGCTCCACGCCGAAAATTTGCATAATGATGCTTTATCAGTTTTGCCCATGGAGTGGCCTTTTTAGAAGGTCGCGTGCTATTTTGGCGCTCGGGCGCACTGTCGAGTCATGAACGAATTAAGGTTAGACAATTGCTAGTCAATGGCGGGCCTAATAGCAGGGCCAGGTTCGCTTGCGTGAGTCTTCGATTAGGGAAGGAGGCAAAAAGAGAGTGAGAAAGAGGGAGAACCGATAGAAATAAAAAAGAGAAGATAACGAAACACGAGAACAAAGTTAAAATAAAGTTTTGGAAATTAAGAGTAAGTCTTTGTTACATACTTCAGGTTATAACGGACTCGGTGAAAAGCCGATGGCTGGATCTTGATTACCCGACTGTGGCGGGGTGATTTAGGGGGGCAAATATAAGATATCGATTGATAACGCGATCAAGAGACTAAACTCAGAGTGCATGGATGGCTGGGTAATGAAAATGCAGCCTAATTGCGGGCAAACAGATGATTATGAGGCGGGGCTGCCTGCAGCTGTGGAATGGCGAAAGTAACCGTGGAACCTGTTCCGCAAGTGCCCGTATGTCCTTTGACTGGATCCGGGCACCAGGATCGCCAGAAGGGAGTCGACTCGCGGAGGATGTAAGCTGGATGGGTGATGGGGTGAGGGTGTGTGGAGGGCAAGACCAGGGTGTCTGGAACAGCACAGACTGTCGGAGACGGACAGAAGGGAGGGCTGGCGGCATGTACAAAGCAGGACAAGTCGCTTTCCATCAGCTGTCCAATTTTTTTCCGACCCTGAAATTGCAGACTTTGGCGACGTCTGGCTGGATTGCCTCGGTCATGTGCACCAGGCCCAGTAAATCAAAACAGACAGTTGTGTGGTGCCACCACAACAACTGGAGATGAAAACCGCGCCTTGCTGAAACAACTCTGTAACCATGAGTCATCGTGTGGTAGGGGGCATAATGACAACATTCAGTCCTTTATACCCTTAAAAGTTTAATAATATCAACACCTTCAGTCTGGCAAAAAAGATCTTCCTTTGTTCATTTATCGAAGAATTTTTTAAGCCCATGCTTCCACGGTCTACATGTTTTTGTTTTGTTTTGTTTTTTAATATTCCGGGTATTCTTCAGCGACCTAATCATCCGAGAGTCATTTCTTCTCTCGTCACTTCCCCACTTGCTTTCGTTTTTCTTCAGCTTTTTATTTCTATATGTAATTTTACCTTCAGGTTGCGATTTCCGTATCAAGTTAGACAGTTCAGTCACGAACTCATTAAACAAGGTAGTGCACGCAGATTCATACAACACTGACACTAGCAACGGTGTGTGACGATCTACCCGTTCCAAACAAGTTGATGTCTTAAATAAAAGTAACGAAATACGTTTGGTTGTGATGTTGATGGATGTTGCTGTTCTGTATACATATCTATTATTACATGGCTGCTCGTTCTCGACTGTATTTCTTCACTGCTGTTAGTTGACAGTCATTATACGATATAAAACTACACTAAAGTTTTTACTGTATCATATCACGAAATGTAAAAGGCGATGAGATGTTGAATAATACTCTCCCCTCAGGGCCATTTTTATTTTAAAGTCGTGCCCGTCTCGTTTACTTTCTTGCATTACCTTCCCCAAGACTCTAAAGAGTCAGGTATCCATTCAAAATGTAGGTACGGGTATATCATCGGCTTCAGACACTGGTTATCTAACCTCTTAGTTATTGCTCTTTCTCAGTTATTTCAGTAGGTAGGCCGTTTTACGACAGCAGGTCGGAATTTCTTCACTGTTGAACCTAAACCCACAGAAAGTGTGTAGAGAGGCAATGACTTTATGGGCAGCTGAATAAATGTATGATTTTATAAATCATGAATTTAAAGTGGTCAAGAGCGATCGAGGGCACTGAGTCATAGAAAGCGGTTCAATGGATCGTAAAAATGTCATGTTTCCCATAATTTCTACTAAACATAGCGCATGCAGCACCTGGAGGGCGAGGGGGGAGGGTAATGTGGCCACAGACTATTCTAGCCTCTTTGTGATCTGTGATCCTAAACTTTCAAGAAATAAGCTACTGCAACCATTCTTCCTTTTTCCCATACTTTTTCTGATGTCTTTTTGCTGTAGGAATGAAGTTTTGTGTGTTGTCGCTGCTCATGGCGAGGGCTAGTTGTGAAAACCACACTTCCAGCTCTCCCTCTCACCCTCGTAAATAACAGAAATGTCAGAACCATTGCCTCTCTATTTTTATAACTCTGGTTGGTTCCTTGTTTATTGACTTTCCAAGAGCTCTCAATGTTTTGCAATATAATGATCTCAAGGAGCGAAATGGTTTGGTTGAAGCAAGTCTCGTAGGCAAGTCTCGTAAGTTCTCGTGACGGTGGATGCGATTCTGATGTTTTGTTTCTTGGTGTTGTCAGGTGGAACTCATCTTGTTGTTTACTTTCCCTGAGAAATCAGAGAGTGGTATGTGTTGAGGAGTGTGTGCGTGTGTGTAATTCCTGTATATTTTGTCATGATTTCTCACCCATTATACAAATGGAATACATCCTGGCTATACATCCTATACTAATACTATAAATAGTGTTCCGATTGACCCTTACACTGATCTGTCTGTCTGTCTGTCTGTCTGTCTGCAGGAAAAAAATCACAGAAGATTTCATAACTTGCACGTGACATAAAGACCATCTTCACCCTGATGTGGTTTATGTAAATTTTTCCGCCAGCCGTCTGGCAGTCTATGGGAAATGTTTGATTGTTATTTCTGTAAACAACGCATTTTTCCATCGGTTTTTAGACTTTCAAGTCCATGTTTCTGGGCCACGACAATGTTCAAACTAACAGGATTTTTGCTGCAGCGCTTTTGTTATTGATTCTTCTTGTTGCTTTAGTTTCTTTCCTGCTTCCCAAGATTTCTGCCTTTCTCCTTCCTTACCTCTGATTGTTTGTATTATCCTCTCACACGTTAGTCCATCCCTGTCTTTCCGGGAAGCAAAAGATAATTATTTCTAGAAGCATCAAACTGTAGAACTAACACGATAAAGAGAGGACACTGTCTTGCTATTCAAACGGATTATGGCTCGTCCTCCATGGCACCTCGTCACTGATGGGGAGGAATGGATGAGAGAAGGTGGATGGTGGAGAAATGTGTCTGTACCACCAGCCAGGGGGCCGGCCACACACACAGATCCTGTTCCTGACCATTTTGTCTATCTTCTATTTGTTCCTAAATTACACATGAACATATTTGATCACTTCATCATTTACAAAGTATTCTCAAATATCTGGAAGGAACATAAATAACCACAGACTAAAGATAAGTCTGAAGGGTTAGAAATAACAGAGGATTAAATATCAGTCGAGAATACTTTAACCATCTAAATATACAATTTCAGTTTAGTGTTTCAGATTTGTAGTATCATGTAAAGTCGGATGGATGCACTTTATGGTCTACAGTTCTCTCCAAGATTAGCTCCCTTTGGAAAAATTAAACCATAGCTCGGTGCAGAAAGAGCGAAGCCCAGTACAAAATGTTTATATTTATGTGTTTTTATGGGAGTTGCAACTAATATAAATCAAGGACATGCACTTCTAAACTTTCTATTTTTCTACATATTGGGAAAGGGATTGAAAAATTCTGTAACAATATTTGTATGACAAAACATCGGCATCATTTCTAACAGAAGTAGTTATTCAATCTCCGTTTGAGAACTTAAACAAAAAGTTCTTGATCTCTGATATTACTACTAAACATGTGAAAAAAAAATGAAGGCATCGGAGAAAGAAATCACAGATAGAACTCTTAGTCATTAATGTTTATTCTGGATACCTAGCAGCAAGTGGTGAGCTGTATAGGATCATCTACAGACATGCAAGAGGTGTGGACACCACTCATGTCCAACATGCACATCAAGAGATCATCTGGCTCTTCTTCAAGATTTCCTCAAACTGGCATTTAGGTTCGTGATAGGAATCACAGGACCTGCTTATCGAACTCGAAGCTTAGAAGATCCGTAGACAGCTTCAAATATTTATTGGTACCCTGCGATTCCCTGTTGGTCTGGCGCTGTATTGATGGGTGGGTCGGCTTCCACCGAGTGCCGGGTGTTAGGGAAAGGGTGGATGGTGGGCAAGGCAGTCACACCCAGTAGGACCGACTCACAACCCACCAGAGACAGACTGACAGACACACGGATAGCAAGAGGAGGGGGTAGAGGGACAAATCTGTCGAAAGCCGCAGATGGGAGATGAAAACGAAGCAGGAAATGAATTTACTGATCGTTAGCTCAGAAGCTCTCGCATTTCGAAGACTTTGCCACTGGCCTTGCGAAAATATCCCTAGACAAACAGAAGACGGCTAGAATCACGAATTGGCGATAGGGGCGATCACTCGATCAAATAAGCCTACGGAGAGGTGCTGGGTGACATTAAAAAAAAAAGTTCTCCCCATTGCTTTCCTCTTCCCCTCCCTCTCTCTCCTCCTCCCATATCCTTATCTCACTCCTCTCCCCTTCCCGTGAGTCCTAACTCACAAAACGCAGGAGAAAAGAACATTTCAGGCTGTGCATAGTGTGATGAGCTCTAAAAACCATTCATAAATGTTAGAAAACGGCTCATTATCTTTACTGACATTAATTTGAGCAGTATATATATAAATCTGATATTTAAGGATGGAATTTCATGTGTTTGAACCTGATGTCTTTCCCATGGGTAGTATCTGTAGTTCAATCATTTAAAATCAAAAACCTCGAACCACAGTAGGTTTCAAAAGGTGTGACGAAAAGATTTGAGGATTCAATATTGACTTTATTCTATTCAGAACTTTTCAAAACATTTTAAAGCTTTGGTGTCAGTAAGTCAGGACACCATAGAAAAAGTCTGCCCCAGCTGAAACTAACGGGAACGAATTTATGGAAAGAAAAGTAACAGAAAAGTAGCAGACAGGAGATATACTTGTGAATGTTATTTTCTTGTTGCACTCACACGAGCATGGCAGTGAGGTCAAAGGTTAATAGCTAATGCCAAATGTCACTGTCGGTATCGAAGACGAAAAGTGCATTGGAGGGGTCACTCGTTTTGGGTGAAACAGTGATGGACACGCGTGAAAAGAACGTGTTGATCGAGGTCAAGAAGAGGCACGTGACCCCCTTGTCGTACTCACGTCATTTCCGCTCTCGCCGATTCTCGTTTGGTCTCATTGTGTCCTACACCGTGCACCGTGGCAAGAGTAACTGTGTGCAGCCAATAATGAAGACCTTCAGACAAGCACTTAAAACCCTTTAACACACCCTGAGAAGTCAAGAGCCTCTCTCGGTACATATGAGGTCATCGACTGTTAGGTTCATCGCATCATATTCAATAAAAAAACTAGTTTTACAGCAGAAATGTTTGTGGGTCTGTATGTACACTTCAAGTGGACCTTTCTCGGTATACAGCCTGAGGGCTCGGGGTGGAATGTAGAATGCTTTCTCATCATACATCAGAGTTCAGAAAGTTTATGTTCATTATAATGATTTACCTTTTTCAATTCAATAATCAGTTAAAAAATACTATTCACCATCATAATTAAAACTGCAATAAAAACACTTTGTTGCCAAAAGTTTTGTTAACGATTACTGATGTGGTGTCAAACAACAAAACCCTCTGAGACTTAAAGAACACTGATTGTGACTGGATTCTTAGTGGCTGGTTGTTAGTTCCTTACTGAATCCTTACAGACTCATTACTGGCGTGTTACTGGTCCAATAGAGGACTCAGACCTTTGGAACTATGGTGGTCCTGTGACCCCTGACTGTTCTCCTTGAGCTTTCAAGGTCGTGACCCGTACCCCTCTGAGACCGCTGATGGGGGCTGCACACCGGTGTGAGAAAACAAACCAACTTGTAAACAAATTTATGGCTCGGATATTATCACAACAATGCTCAGAGGACAGTGACACCGATGTCTCTCCCATCTGTTCCCAACAGCACAACAAACCTGTCACCAAAAACAACTGTTGCACTGGTTTACCTCAGGTACACTTTCAACATTAAGTCGTTTCTCCCAGACGAACCGAATTAATAAGGAAATAAACAAAAAAACAAAATGAGAGTTGAAGTCCTTTTCAACAAAGTTTGTTCCAATAAAAGAACCTGTCAGCACATTCTGGTCTGTTTAACTTTAATGTTTTAGATTTTAATAATTCAGAATACATGATATCTTTGAACAATACGATTGTTTGAAAAGAGAAGATGAAATCCATCTTTTGCTGTGTGATTAGTTAAATAAATCTGACGGAAAGGATTTAGAATCAGGATGGATAAAAATTCAGCTATTCGTGCTCTTTTCAAAGGTTGTCTGTCTTGTCTGACAAATTGCCGCCGGCAGGTTTGTAACCACCAGTTTACAACTTTTTCTACAAAAATATTTAATATAGAAAACTCTCGTCAAACTGTCAAATTCACGCACGTGGTAAAATTTGAGATTATATAATTTTTATCTCCATTAGAAAAAGGCAGGTCACAGTTGAAGGCATCTTTTATGTCAAACTTTCTAACTTAGATATGACAGCCACGAGAAGTGAACTTGTCACATTCCACTAACATTGTTTTTCAAAGTCGAACATCTCCGGTTCGGTTCTCTGCTGGTGGATAAAAGGATAAAAGTTTCGAGCTGTGGTTAACATTGAAATATGTCCGCGGCCTGTCAGTTCATCTGAACCAGTCCATTAACTTTATCCTTCTCTCTTCATATTTTTTCTCTCCTTCTGTGAATCAAACAAAAAAGACAGACAGAAAGAAAGAAGGGTGTTCATCAAAACCTTTTCTAACGATGTCAGCGACATTAACGTGGACATAAGAGCAAGTAAGGATTAATAACTAATTAAATGGCTGCAAAATATCAAAAAAGGGAAATGACTGAACCTTGTTATCCTTCAGAAGTTCATGACAAGCTGGAGTTATTTTGATGGCTGATTGGGACAACACAGACTCATCCCCTGCCGGCGCCATAAAACTCTTCAAAGCATGGTTGCAGATGACTGTTAGCCTCAACATCAACCGTTCGTTGTCTCTAGAGGACAGGGTCCAGCTTCTAAATCGCGGGTAGATTCCTGCTGGACATCTCTGGGGCTGTAAGACATCATTTTATGGGTTTATGATTCCAGTTGTTCTGATCCGATGCCAGGTGCAGGCCTTTGATCGAGAGACGAGCTCTGACAAAAATGTCCGACTTCTCATCCTCCTTCTTTGGCGGAGGAACTTTAATTTTTTTATTTTTTAATGTAGACAACTGTTTGGCCTTTTTTTTTTTCCTCTCTTTTTTTTTTTTTTTTTTTTTGGCGACAGAAGCCATCTTTCCTTCCCAGGAGGAACCCTGTACTAAAGAGCTCGGGAGGGATTGAGATCAAGGGAGAGCACTTCCATCGCTAGAAGCAGTGAGCCGCCAGCCGCAGCATCGGTGTCAAGGGTCAAGGGCAGACAAGCAGCAGGAAATTTATGGCGCAGGGGATCAGGAGACTGTGATCGGAGCTGCTGCAGCGGAAGACAAAATTGCTTCAATGGATCTTTATCTTACTTTAACATCGACTTTTTCCCTCCCTTCTCGCGGAAGTGGATTTTTGTTAAAACAGTTTTAATTTAGACTGTGAGCGGCGGTGTCTACATCTTGTGATGCATGTCACAAACAATGCGCCATCGTGGGTTGAGCTGTCTCGGGGCTGATTTACCCCCGACACATATCGAAGCCTAAAAACCGGGCCACCCGGGAGAATATCTGTTTGTCATCTCTGTGTGGAAAGACCCTGGGTTCAGTTCTCCTCTCAGGACACTCAATGGGTGACACCGGACCAGCCGTCTGTAGGTTTTTTCTCCAGGTACTCTGATCCTCCACCCCTTTCATTATCCCTCTCTCCCAGGTGGGAGGGTTTTGCTACTAAACTAACTAACCATCCTTAGACTCAAACATCACTTTGGGAAGAGATTAAAATTATTGTATGGGTAGCTGTAGACTGAGGTGAAGACATTGTGTTTCACTAACCTGCTCAACGTGTTTGTCTGCCTTTCTCTCTCCCCCCATATTTCCCACACACTCCTAGAGCTTTGCTGTCTCTCTCTCTCCCCATGCTACCCACACACTCCTACAACTTCTCTCTCTCCTTCCTCAACACACATGCACACGCACTGCGTGTAGCTCGTGCACAGACGCGCTCTCTGCATCATTGTCTGCAGCTTGTTGCCCGACTGGTCTCTAGAGAGAGGGGGTTAGTTGGCGAAGAATGCCTCCACCCTAATTATACCTTTCAAGTTGGGAGCTCCCCCACCCACTCACTCCACTTTCACCTAACAGGCTTGTCTCCCTCCCCAATTACCCTCTCAATTCCCATTTCCCCCCCCCCCTCCGGTCCTCTCCACCCCTAGAACCACCCCGACCCTCCGCGCTCTCTACTCCTGCCTCCTACCCTCTGTTATGCTCACAGCTCGATGTCGTTTCACGAACGTTGCAGATGAATAGTATAGTTTCCAGATTAAGTATCGATCTGTCAACTGGAACCTGCGGAACCACACCTCTCGAGCATCCACCGTCCCCATCCACCCGTCCCCACAACCTCAGTCGCTTATTTACCGCCGTGTGTGACGGACGGGGGGTCACATTGGCGGCAGTTCCATGCGATAGCGAGGCTGTCCTTGCTGACCTTGACAATAAGAGTGGCACGTGACCCTCGCCCAAACAGCTGGTGCCCATGAGAACCTTCGTCCTGGGAATGCGATCTGCGTTGCCATGGAAACACGCGCCGCTAGTACAGTCGGCGCTTAGACAGAAGGTCAAGGACAGACATGCGAACAGGAGCTGAGGAAACTTTCAGAAAATGATTGGCGAAGGAAGAAAAAGAAAGGAAAGAATAAATAACAAAAGAGTTTATCGCAAACGGTTAACCTTCTGTGAGCCGAGGCCTACATCCTAAAGATGATGACGTGTTTCCGGTGGGCTTTGCTTTGAGGAACAGAATAAAGTCTGCAGTGAATGGCGGGAGCGGGTTGAAGTGGGGATGCTAACGGTGTTGTAGTGGTGGTAGTAGTGACGACAGCGTAGTGGAAGCGTACAACGTGTTTGTGCAACTGTCTACCCAAGGGGTACCCGTAGAAACCCAAGAGAATCAATCGCTAATCAGACTTGGAGGACATCGTTCTGAAGCTGCCGCTGGACATCACTTGGACAGCCCCCCGAACAGCATTTGGACAGCCCCCCCCCCGGACAGCACTTAGACAGACCCCGGACAGCACTTGGACAGCCCCGGACAGCACTTGGACAGCCCCCCGGGCAGCACTTGGACAGCCCCCCGGACAGCACTTGGACAGCCCCCGGACAGCACTTGGACAGCCCCCCGGGACAGCACTTGGACAGGCCCCCCGGACAGCACTTGACAGCCCCCCCCCCGGACACTTGGACACGCAGATTATTTAGCAAGCTTGCATCTCGTTTCTTTTTTTTTTCCAGTCAGGCAGAGGAAGATGCAGTACACTTCAGGATTTACTTATTTATCAGAAAAATCGGCATGGGTTGCATCTTCACTCTCCAGCAAATAAACATTCCCTTTACCTATCGCTATCTTCACCTCTGGCAATCAGAATGCAAAGGAAGCAATTTCTATCACATTCACGCCCTTTCGTTTCGAGGAAAATGTATTTTGAACTTGAGCTTATCAGCAATTAGCGGTTAATTAACAGAACTGACGGTTGAAATGAAGATAAAATTACAGAGAAAAAACGGATATACGCTGAAGTAAGAAACTTGCTCTTTGATCTCTCTACAACGACCGCTTCAACCCAAGAGGCAGTAACGACTTTTCATACAAACACGTTGTGTATGTGTGTGTGTCTGTGTGTTGGTGTGGGAGAGGTTATATGTGTGTGTGTACATGCGTGTGTTTTTGTGTGTACTCCTGCTCTAATAACTATGTAACAAAAACACGCAGAGATCGACCCGATACCCCGAGTATTTCAAGCCCCCTCTGCACGGGATGCGCGAGACTTGAGACTCTGGGTGATGCACGTGCAGACACGCAGCCGCACACCCCGTGACACACTACGTCAGAGGCACGTGACTGGTGCAGGCGGAGCCACCGTTGACTGAGGCTGATGGCGGTTGCTGCAGATGTCAACAGACGATTGCTGAGCAAATAAACGCTCGTCTTCGCACTGCGCATGCGTCGCCAAGTCCTGTCGTCGCTAAGTTAAAATGTCTCGCGGAGTACAATTTACTTACGAGTGGGTAAACCTCCATCAGGTTCAGTTAACTCATGGTCAAACCCTCCAGTCACGTCGGCATTATAGTGGATTACAGTCTGGGGATAAAATTGGAATTGAAGTATAGTTTGGTTGTTTTGACTTCTTCCAGTCCTGGTGTCAACAAAAACACAGTTCACCCAGGGGTGGTTATCACTGAGAAAAAACCCACCACCACCACCATCATCACCACCACCACCCAGTGCTCCGCTTGTCCCCTGCCACATAAATCTTCGTTGAGAACCAGTAAGTACAACCATCAGTATTAGCAGTTCCCAGCATGCACTTGTGAGAAACATATCTGCACTCACAATTCCGGATTATTTACTGAAGATTCGACAGCTGCATGACAATGGATGCTTTCTTGTGAGCCACCCAGACTCGACTACAGCAGTTAATAAAATGTAGGCTTTACTTATTTATGACTCTCAACAAAAACTTGTCTGAGGAGTAAATGCCGGTTGCGAACTCCGCGATTTACATTTGTGGTCTGGTGAAAGGCGAACCGTTGGAAACAAAGACTTGTTTGTTCAAGTTTGCACCGTCGGGACGTGGAAGCCCTCGGGACAGTGTTTCTGTGGAGTTCTCTTCCAAGCTGGAGGTCTTGCTGACCGTGCTTCCTTCCTGTAGGCGGGTGTAGCAGACGGTCAGGATGTGTGCAGGTCTTGTACACGTGTACTGTAGAAATACCTTCCTCCTCGCCTGCCTTTACTGTTACAGCAACTGCAAGTTTACAGTTCATTTAAAGTAGGGAGTTTATAAAACTTATTTTCTTCGCCTTAGATATGAAAATATTATTCCTATCTCTCCATCTGCTACATACATGTACACCGTACTGCAAGTGTACCACTACACAATATTTAAATAGAATTATCATATTTACCTGTATGAGGGTATTGCATGTCGAGGTGTCTATTCCATCGAGTGTAGGTTTTCTGAAAGTTTATAGAAAGATTTACTGTCCAGAGAGAGAGATGGATGGGAAAAAGGATTCGGTGGTAGTTTATGGCTCACTCTTCTTTCATTTCTAACATTCTGCAACTTTATAGTTCAGTCCTGTTTTATTTGTTTGTCTTAGAATCATGGCTGTGTCTGTAACATGATTGCAACATTGTTATGTTTTTAAGAAAATTACTGACATCCTTTTTACGATGTTAGAAAACTTTAAGGATAACAGAGGATAATATGCTTCTGTTTCTTTACTTTTATCTTAAAACAAGTTTTTGTTCAATGATGCTTACATAGTAAATGTTACTCGTACATTGAGTTACAGTGTAGGACTAGGTGTTTGTCACTCCGTCCTCTAATCACATGTTTACAATAAGAGGTTGGGATGTGAATGCTTGTAGATGCCACTCATTTCCTGGAATAAGATATTTGTCTGGTGGCCTCTGATTGCCTCACCACCAGGCGTTGCATGTGCAGCTAAGGCATGAGAGCAAGAGGTGAGGCGGTGAGGTCCCGGATGTACTGACGGATGTTATTTCTGGCGGCAACGAGGGTGGAGTGCGCTCAGACTTCGTTATACAAGCAAATTATGGGCGCCTGTGTAGATAAATGCATACCTACATAGAGCAATGTATATACATATCAATATATTTACACAGAGGAAGTGGATCTAGCTGTTGAATTGTAGTTCATGCCCGAAAAGAGTGGAGAAGGGAGGGAAGGGCAGGTAAGAGATGTAAAAGTTGGACCCGCAAGTAGTCCTGTCGTGAAAAACTCACAAACAACCAAAAGGTTACAGGATGAAATTTACATTTTGAACATGAATACATAATGTAAACACACACACACTAGTTACATTTTCATTAATGAAAGGTTAAAGAAATTTCCTAGGAAAAGAGCAGGACTCAGTACTGGGATACCTATCTTACCTGCCGGACCTAAGTTAACCGATGCGAAACATCTAAACTATCTCCATCATCCGTTTCATAAAAGGCAGTTCATTAACGACCACTCCACGACCCACCCCCTTCTGTTCAATGGGATCGCACCCGATGAACTCCATTCAAGCATCTGAACAATGTTAGTTGTCCCCTGCCACACTCAGTAACACGAATAGTCTACATGACATACTCAACACCAGGTCCCTATAGATGCTCAATGGTGCAAACAGTGGCAATACTGACAGGAGGCTGAACGGTGATTACTCTTCCTTCTTCTGTTCACAGGAAGGAGCAGGGGTCAAAGGTTACGTTACACTGCGGCGGCTGAGAGCCTGGATAGTGCCCGACATCGCCAGGTAAGTAATCAACATTTCTTGCGATATGGTTGTCTTGGTCATTTATACGGGCTTCGATATTGTGTAATACATTATTTTATAAGCAAATCTTGTCTAACGGAGCTTATGACCAGAAGGGAATGCATTAAAAACAATTAAATTCATCCCAAAAATACCCTAATTCACACAGGAATAATTTTATTTGTGTGAACATTTGTGAGTAAACTAGTTGTCTATTTCCCCTGGCACAACAACAACAACAACAGTAGCAACAACAACAACAACTGTCGCCATACACGCACTGTGTGGAGGACAACGAGTGCACTCCTCCACCCAACTCATGCGTGACATCAGTCATCTGTCTCCCGCTTGGGATGACAGTCCTTCCTTCTGTCCTCTCTGCACTGAGCTGAGCCCAGTTATTTGAGAACAAACATTCTTAAAGAATTTTAATATCGAGACCAAACACCTCTACTAGGTGTCGTCTATATTCTCACCCCTGGAAAAAAAAGTTGTGGTCTTGAAAGACGATATATGAGATTATTTTTTTGCTTGTTTCATCATTAAATTCAGCAATAAATAAATAAAAGAAGAAGAAAAAACTAGAACCCAATAACGGCTGAGCAGTAGCAAATCCGAGACCAAGAAAGCGGAATAAATAACAACAACAAAAAAATTAAACTAAAAATAAAAAACTTAATATTTGTACAAAACCTTTTTGCGGTGCACTTTTTTTTCCTCCAATTCTGAAGATCGATGAATTACGGTTAACAAGCTTCGAACGTTTTGTCTGGACGTTAAGTCTTGGCTTCCCTGGAAGCGGTTGGGTGGGGTACATGACATGGGGGTACATGATATGGGGGTTCATGAATGGGGGTACATGAAATGTTCCCATCATTGACATTCCATTGATTTCTCTTTTCCGCTTGAACACACTCGCCTCGCCTTCAGGTCCATTTTCTTTTACATCTCGTCGACTATGCCCTTGATAAACAACAGCGAGGTGGCGTGTCATCAGTATATGGCTCGGGATGCGCAGATAACTCCTCCAATGGAAGCAGAGTTGTCGAAAGCGTTGAAAATATTTTTGTTTTATTTTATGTCGGTCGTCCACCATTTGCAGCATGAATCCAAAATGATGGTATGCCTTGACAGTGATTTCGGGTGATTAATGAAGAGAAGAGGTGAAGAATCCATGGTCTGGTGAACAAAAGTGGTTCATCGTCTCTAAAAAAGGGTGTGTGGATAAAGTTTAGCAATCTCCTTCCCTTTCGCTGTTTTTACCTCCCTGGTAATTTAGATACTCATTGAAAGGTTGGTGAGTTGGAGGCAGGAGGAGTGTTTGAGCTCGTATATTTGACTATCAAAGGTACTCAAGTTTGTCTGAAACTTTGTTGAGCGGTTTTCTCTTTTGTTGGCACGATACCAGACTTTGCCGGAACCCGGATGTAAAAACCTTATCGTTACAATCTGACGGAGATGGAAGATGAAAGTTCATTTTCGACTTGTCCCTTCCATTTTCTTGTGGCTGACAAATTTAATCATTGGGCGAAACTTCTTGGCATAGTTCGGTGTGTGTGCTCCTCACAACAGAGGACCTCACCTCAAAGTGAGGACATGAAGGGCATGTCAATAAAAGTTAATTTATTATCATTCGCCATCATGTTTATGATGATTGCTACACCAAGTACATAAACATTTCCTGCTTGATCTTTTTGAAGACAACAAAAGCTTATATTGAAGCTTTTGATCCATTTTTAAACTCAACTTGACTGTTTGTTTGATGCGACTGGATGGCTCCATATTTCAGAGATATCCAATGTACAGGAATTAAAAACTGTTCTGGACATTAAAAATTAAATTACATATTTTTAAAACTTTGATATTATGATGCCTTCACTTTCTTATATCTTGTCAATGAAAGTTATTCGCTCATATTTGGATAATAACTTCTAATAAATTAAAAAATGTTATCTATGTAGGTTAGATTGGAAAAGAAGTAATAACCTGTCCACAAGGCGTTTAATTAATGATATCATTATGTTGGTCGGGTGCTGCTGCACCCCGGGTGTTTATTGACTGCAGCTCTACAGATGTTGACAGATGTTCAAGTTACAAACAAATCTGCTTGGGACAAGAAAGTGAAATATTAGCTAATATTTTCAATTAAGTGAACATTAAGCACTGTTTACCCATCCTAAGCTTGTTTGCTTGGGAACAGACTTCGTCATATGCTGGCACAACTGATAAAAAAATTAGTTATTTAACCAGATTGGGTTGAAAAAATATAATATCTAGCCATCGAGATGACATGGATATGACATATTTTATGCTGACAGCTCTGGGAATTGAACTCAAGCGATCCAAGCCACTTCACACACACACACTGTTTCTCTCCCCACTCTCTCTCTCCCTCCCCTGCATGCTAAAGGACAAACAAACCTGGCTGCAATCTGGGACAATTTTTCTTCATCTCACGAATGATGCAGAGGGTGATAACTACGATGACTGATGTTGAAAACGATGTGATGTTCCAAAGTTGTCCTCGATAACAGAACTTATTAGCATGCGCGGAGTGAAAAATCATCGAGAATGTAACTGTCACTAATTTATTCTTAATCAGCTTGCAATAGTTTTTATTTTGTTTCATCATTTTTACTAACATCCTGAAAAGAGGCAGAAACCGGTTTATCTAAATTGCTGTTTACTGAAACTACAGTTGACTTTCTCTTTAACCTTTGAACCTTCCCATCAGAATGTCTATTCACGGGCACGATGCTGTCTGGCCCTGAAAGCGAGATATCAGTTGTGTAAATAAATGTGAACTCGCCGAACTCTGCTAAATGAAGAGTCTGACAGTTCTCTTGTACCCTGGTGTCAGGATCTCATTTTATCCCGTCTGCCTTCCCCTTGCTTATCGATGATAACAGGAGCGCTGGATGATCCTCCACATCGTGTTTATTTAAAACCTCGACCCGTGCTTCAACCCGACTGTTTGCTTGTGATTCATGGCCTGCAATGAACTACACAACTTTTTAAATGATAAATTCCGCCAAGCAGACCAGCACGAGGCCAGTGCACTTCTTGTGGAATTGTTGTTGTGTCCTCCACCAAACGCTCGGCCAGTAAATCGCCATCTTGAATAAATCTTCCTTTATTTTTCCTAGTCTTGATGTTGGTTTGTTCTTTAATGAGGCGCTGAAGGCGGGTATCTGAGTACACTGCTTGTCACGGGGTGCAGTGTGGCTAATAAAGCTTTTATCAGAACCTAGAAATGCTTCTAATTAGAGACATAGCCGTGTAGAAGTACATAAATTCTGTTTCCATTAAAGTATGCATTTCTTTCCGTCCCAGTCGAACTCTTCTCGACAACGCTGGTGGAGGAGCTGGTCTGGGTACGGGTCACAGTATTTGAATTTACAGGTAAATTTACAGGTGTGCATCTGTTAACCATTGGGAATTGTGGGTGAGCCTGTGGTAGACAAACAGATTTCTTAGTGTTTGACAGATCAGCTGTCATCAGACAAGCTGACAAACAGAAGCAATGACAATTGGACACACACACATACACACAGAGAAATAACAGCATACATTACATATTCAATGCTCTTCAGGTGTGATAAAGTTATCTATGCTTGCGCATCTTGTATCCAGCTCACCTTCTCAATCTTGTTAGAGAACTTAAAGCATTTCCTGAATAATCTGAGTACCAGGTGTTGCTCCTCCAACAGGCATGACTCTATACTAATTCTCAATAATCAATCATCCACTTAAAACCTCGCAGGCAACATGTGCAGGAGACAAGAGTAACATTGGCTCACAGACTCAAGGTGTGAACAAACTCATTTCAAATGTTTTCTTCCAGCAGATCTTAACAGAACTCGAAACAGACTAAACTACTGATAGGGTAGCCAACCAGAGGGCATCCATTGCACAGAAAAGGAAAGTGAACGGGTTAGGAGAGGGTGGTGATGGTGAGGATGGTGGAGAAGGTGTGATGGTGAGGAGGTTGGGAAGGTGGGGATGGTGGGTCGGGTAGGGAAGGGTGGACAAGTGAGAAGACAGGGCGGCTGGACCGTCAAGGCTAGATGATCGGGCGGTCAACTTGGACAAGAAGACATCTTCTCGGGAAGCCTGTCACTTCCATCAGAGGACTTGGCATGTGTACCCGGGCCTTCTTCCTGGAAACTTGCCATGCTCATCAGCAAACTTGTCAGCCTCTTACACCCAGTTTGGAATTGTTGCCAATGAGTTAGGTCTGGTCGCCGACTGTTGCTAACAGAGCCCCTTGTTCCCCTGCTGCATAATTACCCGATGGTCTTGTCCTTTGCACTCTCCTTCAATTAAGACTTAAAAAAACATGAGGAGTCATCTGTGTTGGAATTATCATCACAAGTACAGCCGACCTTTCGTTAATCGTTTAGAGGGAAACAAAGATCTTTGGATGTAATTTTCAGGACCAGAGGGAGATATACTTTGGAGACCACAGAGTCGTAAGCTGAAGTTTATTACTGTATTTGGAGGCCACATAGCCGGTGGTTGAAATTTATTACTGTATTTTGAGTGGATAAAGCCCATGCTCGCTGATTTACGACTGTAATTTGCATTTATGCCCTGCATGGCTTGGTTGTTGAGGGAATACCCATTGCCCTACTTGTGGTCACGGTTCATCAGAATACAATTATCACATGGTGTGACACCAAATCGTTCAGATGATTGGTATCTGTACCTCATTCACAGGTCTCATCCTTCTATACTTGCTCCAAACGCTTGTGACAAAAGTTGTGAGGAATGTCTTAGACCTCGTGTCCTAGAAACTTCTCCTCATTGTATCCACTAGGTTAATCCCCAAGCTGTGGCTTAATAATTAAAATAATCCCTGAAATAGATGACTGGCGTGACGAGGGACTATTTTTGTATCACCAAACCCACCTGCATGGATTTCATCAATGCTCGCAGCTGGTGCTGCTGAGGTTCAGACACTCGGGGCTGCGTATGCAGGACGGAAAATGTCATCCGACCTGTTGCACTGCAAGTCCACTTCTCATCCCTGGTTTAGGCTTTGGATACTTTGGTAGTTTCTACATCATAGATACGAATTCCAAGAAAGGTAATCCTTCTTTATCTGCTGCCTGTCTTTTTATCTGTGGCCACAGTTATAAAGCAAGGGTAACCCGTTTGGATGATGGGTACTCATGTGTGTTTGTGTGTGTGAGAGAGAGGGATGTTTATTTGAGAACAAAATGTGTGAGAGAGAGAAGGACCGGAAACTCGCACTCTCTAAACACCATACTTTGTTTTTCTCCAACCATTTCGCGCGTCACATCTTCTTTGACCCCCAACGACCCCACCAGCAAACCCAAAAATAGAATGTCCTCCTTGTATTCCAAGCACAGCTTATTTTCCTGTCCGAGTAGCAAGCGCTCGCCCTGTCGGAGTCGTTCGTCAACCACCTTCATTCACAGCCTCGGTCTTGTCGCTGGGTGTCGCAGCTCTCGCGGTGTCGGGTGGTTGCTGCAGGCCCGCCACGACTGTCACCACCGGGCGGCGGGCGCGGTTGTTGATGGTGGAGCTGCGTGCCGAGCTGTGAGCGCCGTGCGTCGTGCCGAGCGTGTGACCGACTCCTGCTGCCGCCAGCCCTCCCCTCCCTCTCCTCCTCTCCCCCTCACACCTTCCTGCCAGTCGTCCAGGTGTAAAAGTGGCCGCACGAGGGTCTGCAATCAAAGTGCTGTACCTGTCGATCATTTGTTACACTCCAGTGGATGCGTGGCTCGTCTTCAACCCACCCTGTGTTAACCACCCGACTTCAGTGTTGTCAGCGGATTCAAAAGTGTTTCCACGGGGGTGGGTTGTTTTTCTTTTATGTTGTCGTCCTATTGAAACGAGAGCACAGGTGTTGTAGGGAAAGTGTCTGCAACAATGGTAGGCAAGGTGTGCGAGTGAAATTCCGGTGGATAGGACTTTATGGTGTGAGTGCAGCTATCACCTGCAGCAGGTGTGTGGTGAGCGGCAGCAGTTTCACCTGATCGACGGTTGATTACAGACAGCACGGTAAGCAACCTTTTATCCTCTCGCCCAGTCCACCTTCCCCACATCCCTCTTTCTCTATTCCATTCCATATTTTTCTGAAAGCTTACATTTTATTTTCTCTTATCCAAGCACTTGATTCGTCATGACAATTTTCAGACCAACTTCACACATTTGTTTGTGCCTTCCTGACATTGTTTACACAAACAAGCTTCAACCGTTCGTTCTTTTTAAAATTCTTTTGCAAACACTTTAAGCTTTAATGAGCTTGTGGTTCTTTCTATCCCGACATAACAAATGTTAGTTCCGTGAGCAACATTGCATGACAAGCGATAACCAGACTGAAGTCGGGTATAAAGACCCAGATGGCCGGGTCACGTGTCGGGGATCATGTTGCTGGTGGGGCGTGTGCCCCAGGAACAGTCGTGCGGTGTAAATGCCAGTATATAAGCTCCACGTGTATCATTACCGCTGCAGGTCGAAGATGTGGTGACGTAGCCTCGTGGGTACAAAACCCAGTTTAAACAAACCTGACAGAAATAACCCGCATCCTCTCCACCCGGCTACAGCAACTGCCTCACCCACGGAGCGACAAGGGAGGAAAAACACATCAACATGTAAGGGGGTGGGGAAGTGGAGGTGGGTGGGGTGTGGAGGAAGTTAGGGATATTTTTAGGACTGGCGACGATTGAGAGCCAAAAATATCGCAAGTTGTTGTCGTCTGCAAAAAAACGGGAGAAATTTTCCGTGTGTGTGTCAAGTGGTCCAATAGTACAAGGACATGGCAGGTAAAGTATTTCCTTCACCTCTAAGTATTTGTAGAGACCAAGGAACAATATGTTGTACTTAAAATATCTCCTGTTTACGAGATACATCAAGTGACAGGTGTACATGAAGCGAAAGAATGAAAAAAACGATAAAAGGTATATGTGGAACAGACTCATATAAATGGATGACAGAAAAAAATGGATCGTCATTTAATAATGATAGTGAGCTCTACAAACAGGTGATCATCCTGAAAAAAGATCGGAGGGGGTGGGACTGAAGTGTCCCTCGGCTCACGAAGATGAGTTGACATGAACAAGAACTGAGGACAAATTAATGTGAGCTCGGGGAGGTGCGAGCTGTTGTTATTTCAATGTCCACAGAGACCAAGGCGATGGCGATGGCAATGACAATGACGAGGCGAGGACGAGGGAGGTGGAGCAGACGACATATGGCAGACGGAGAGTGGAATAAATGTCAGACAAATGAGGATTCTCGCCAGCTGTGCATGTCTCACCTGCTGTTCCGTCCTCTGACTTCGATGAAATCTCGGGTTCCCCTGTCCCCGCCGTTGCATTGTTTCAGATTATAACTTTCCTATAACCTATGTACCATCTTTCATCGGCGGTACATTTACAGCTCGCAAGCTATTGATGAAACCACAAACTCCAGGAACCATAGGCATGAAGCAGGGGTAGTGTACCTCCGGGATAACCATCAACCTGTGTCTTGTCATTTAAAACAAACGAAATGAAGATCAGTTAATATCGTAGCGGCCCCTGTCTTGTGTTGTTTTGTCAACAACTGTGATTACAGAGAGTTAGCACTAGAAATAGGTATTGAGAAAGGTAAAGTGAAATCTGAGACCCGGATGTAGCGTTGTTTCATAACTCAGGCTCCTCGTGCAACTCATAGAATAAGGCCAAAGGTCAAGGCTGCCGGCATTTTTCCTGTGTCTGTCATCGTTTTTCTTCCCGTGACAGTCCTGATGCATTTTACAGCGGGTGTGTCAAGGGCGACTCATTCCGACATGTCAAAAAGTCCCAAAAGGTTTCATATTTCCTTGAGTCCACAGAAATTCGTTTTGTGCAGGGGCCAAGTGGGAGAGGGGTCTAGGAGCGATGAGACCCTGACATGGCCTACTCCGTATCAAACATCATCGTCATCATTATTCGCGTTGTCGACAATTACGAACGGTTGAAAGAGTGAGTGAGGAACTTTTCTCTGAATTAAGAAACCGAGGTGTCCTTCACTGGTTCTGAGCTGAAATGAATTCCTCAAGCGCCATGTTGCTTGTTCTACCCACAGAGATGTACTTGTTCTACTCTGTCAAGTCTTCCTGTCTTCATCCGCACCATTTGGCAGTCATCATCTCAACAAGTGCTCAGAATTATAGACTGAGTCTGTACTTTGCTGAGTATGGAATGTAGGTTGAGTATATACAGTTTGTTGTATACACTGTATGTTGTTTGTTTTTTCTTCTGTAGATCCTTTACAGTTGGAGGCAGAGGCTGACACAATGGCAGACCGTGTTCCCCTCGTTAACAAGACGAGCGCTTGTTTGTTTGTGTTTAGTTGCTGCAAATAAATCTCATCCCAGGTCACCCCATGTCAGATGCTAAAGAACGAATACTTTTGTCAGCCCACAAATTACATCGAAAATAATTTTCTGTAAGCAGACAGACAGACATGTAGCGGGAAAGCTCTGTTAATGGTGATTTTCGCTCACTCCTGCAGAAGTCGCTATGTAGCAATTAAAACAGTTTAAAAGTTATTATTGTTATTTAATTTCAAAGTGCTTTCCTGACTCATTAAGAAGTCGCTATCTATCACTTGTAATTAAAGTTATTATCATTGTTATTATTGAGGTCGTACACGAGTATTTTAAAGAGTCAATACACAAGAAACACAACCGTCAAGAAGTGGTTCACGGTGGTAAATAAAAACGAAGAGGATGGACAGAGACATGTTTTATCCTTTTCTAAGAGTAACTCGAGGAAGATTACAATGCAGGGAAATGTTTATTTTATATTCACTACTTTTTAAAAATAAATAGTATCCTCAGTTTGCAAAATATCGTGAGATGAGCTGAACTTTTCGACCTTTGTCCCCAACTGTCATCCCTGTGATGTCCATAGGAACTCATCGTGGAGTGCGTGTCGTGGAGCCATCTTACAATTCTGTTGGATCCATAATTTCTTATCCACGTGTACATGTATATCTCTGTGATCTGCATCCCTGTCTAAGGAGCTGGTGACAGCCTGGAGGGGTAGAGGGGACAGACAGCAAAGATCCATCTTGCTCCTTTGCAAACTTGCTGGGCAGCACAGCGATCTGATTGCCATGCTCCATCTCCTGCCAGCCATTAACATTTTTTCCCCAACAGGAAGAGAACACGCGAACAAATAATACAAGAAAATAGCTGGCAATGGTGTATGCAGAGACGAAGAACAAACAAACGAGAAAATGGCATCACGCGGGGATGTCACACCAGTGCTTATGGGGTACACAAAAGTCGGCGGGTAATCGAGCGGGTGGCTCCACCAACAGTAGATTATGTGAGTCTGTTTATATTTTCAGAGAGAAAAAACTAGAAGGGTAGATGTATTGATATCTTCAGACTCCGGCTGCTGCACAGCATCATGGAGGATGCGGCACGTGTCCCAGATTTCGGTCGTGGCTTCAGAACTGGAGGGGAGAGGGGTCGCATCCCATGGGGCCAATCACGAAGCTGCACTGAAAGAAGAGTGAGGAGAAAAAAACAGGTAAAAAGGTGAAGGTTGTCGCGAGACCTTACAGTCTTTGGGGAGTGAGATGCTCGAGACTTCAATTACTCCGAGGTCAGCTTTTTTGTGAGGGTGGTTGGTGCTCATCTCCTCTCACAATCCTCGAAGGAGTCGGGTATCCACCCATTCCACAGCTGTCAGTCAGGGGAAGTGAGCTTTGTCACGCAGGTATTTAATCGGGTAGCGTGAGGGTTGAAGTACTGCTGATGTGACCACCCCGATACCCTCTTATTCCCACGAGAATAGCCGTTAAAACGAATTAAATATTACAAATTTCTCCCTTCAGTCCAAACTTCGTTTTTAATATTTACGTTGGAGAACGGATGAGGAGTCATGGAGGAAAAATGATACCAAGCATTTGAAAAGTAGAATTCTGTTAATCAATGATGGTGAGATCACAATTAAGACCTATACAACAGGCAAAAAAAAACCCGATAGACCGCCATCTTTGTATACAGGTGCCACATCGACAAGAAAAAATATACAGGTACATCCCGAGACGAGACCTGACTCGACAAATACTCAGGTAACTGTGTGCTCGGAATCTACTAGGCATGGAATGTCACATGACTAGAGAAAGTTGGAGGCAGGAGGACACACTTCCATGCCCCACGTCGCTGGTGGTTGTAACGGGACCTGTCCTCCCGCCACGCCCCCTGGCTGCAGGGTGAAGGCCGCAGATAATGAAGTCATTAATTCTGCCGATGACGGAGTGGATTCATAAAGTGCCCGCGGCGATGACCTGCCGACATCGCGACATCACAATCCGTGGAGGCTGATGCAGAAGCTTGGCGACACACGAACCTCACTCACGCCGTGCGTCGCGCTGCTCGAGAGTTGGCGTGGGCGTGTCGCGCTTTGGGTCACGTGATGCCGTGACGCGACTGTGGGGGGGGGGGTGAGAGTGGGGAGGGTGGTGCGAGGCTGAACACATCAGCGACACGCATGCGCTGGTCACTGGCTCTCGCAAGGCGCGTGCATGTGTGCATGTACCGGGGGGCGAGGGGGGATGTGTCCGGGGGGTTCGGGGGGTGGAGTGTCGGGGTATAGGTGCCTCGCTCGACATGAGTGGGAGGAGAGGGCGAAGCTGAAACATTCATCGTTTGTGCTGGGGGTAGCAACCGGCAACAGGCAGAAAAGACTTCAGAAGTCGCAGCATCTGTATCTTTACATATTATCATTTGTTTCATCATCTGTGATCGTCTGCATGCTGAAAATAACGGTCGCCTCGCGGCAAAGGTGCGCATTGGGTGATCGTCACATCAGCGAGATCGGAGGGTTAGCCAGGTGAGTGCGTGTCTTCTAACGTTTCCATATGCACGTGCGCGTGTTCGTATCTGTGTATACATACATCACACATGCAGTATGTACATGGGTATGTATGAGTGTGAGAGAGAATTGTGTGTGTGTGTGTGCGTTTGTGTGTGTGTGTGTGCGTCTGTATGTGTATCATATTTAGCTGTCGTAGGCGTAAGTGTGGTTTGAGAGCGCTTATCCGGAATAGTAAACATTGCGCCCAGTGAATACCCGACTGTTAACTGCGTAGGTGGATCCGGATTCCTGTTCAACCCGCAAGTGGGGTGCAGTCAGTGGGAAAGGGTCGCGAGGTGAATGTGAATGAAAGATGTGTATCACACACGCACGCAAATTAAGTCCCCATTCCCTCCCTTTCCCGCCCTGTCTGCATCCCTCCCTCTCAGTCTCATCTAACCAATAACAACCCATGAGCAAACAGACACAGAAAGACAGAAAGGCAGAAAATACAGACACAAAGTACAAACAAAAACATCGAGGTGGACATAACACATGCAGGCAAACGAACAGACTGACAAACACACAGAAAACGACACACAGGAAACAAACAGACATTCAAGAAATGGACGGACACTTTTCTTTCAATCTTTTCTTCATTCCTTATCTCGCTCTTGCTTTCATTTCCTGCCGTTAGTATTCACAAGACCCACCAGGTGGCAGCAAGCCTCGTGTTGTGCATTTTCTGTAAAATAACTGACACACCGGCCATCACTCGGTGCTCAGGCTGTTCATAGTTCATAGTTAGCATCATCAGGGCGTGGTTGTTGTCACCTCCGCCTCTGGGCATCAAGTAAACAAAGATACTGTCTCATTATTCTCCTCTTCGTCATATTCTTCCTCCGGCATTATCTCTGGCCGAAACAGAAACAAACTCGCAAAGATACAGTAAAAACGCGACTAATCAACTTCCGGTTTAGAAGATTACATCTTTGTTCTAGAATACTAAAGTTGGTAAAGATGGCGATAAGGAGCCTCAATCTATATGTAGCTTTGTCCACACCCTGGAAAAATACGGTTTTTGTTGGTGGAGGGGTTTTCAGGGTGGTTTCAAGTGAAAATAGCTCGAGGCAACTTAAACTTCACCCTTCAGTCTGCAAGCGGGTCAGAGGTAAAGCTACCCTATACACCCTCCACCCTCGACACTCCACCCTCCACCCGACTGCTGCTGTAACTGTAACTCTGTGGGTAAGGTCAAGGGATGTATGACGAGGGAAAGCTTATTCAGCGAACATCTCACAGGAACTGACAGTTTGAGAAATGAATAGACCGAGCGATTGTGGCGGAAAGGTAAAAGTAAGAAAAGTAGAAAGAATGCAGTGAAGAAGAATCGTCCATTGCCGCTTGTTCCTCGCCTGTCCTCATCCATCTTCGCTTCATCACCTGCACGGTCGTTAAACCCAAGATGGATGTTCGGCCAGAATGTTATTATCTGTGATGTGAGCACGTGGTAAGGGTGGCCGCACCCCCAGCTCTGACTGCTTACAGCTGTCTATTTATGTTTACTGCTTACAGCTGTCTTGTTATTCTGACTGCATACAGCTGTCTAGTTATTTTACTGCATACAGCTGTCTAGTTATTTTACTGCATACAGCTGTCTAGTTATTTGTACTGTGTACAGCTGTCTAGATATTTCTACTGTGTACAGCTGTCTAGTTATTTTCACTACATTCTCTGTTTTTATGATGGATTTTCGAATGTCAAAGCCCGGTCAGGTTGTCATCTCGGCCAGTTGTTATTTACGATCTTTTTAATCACAAGAAGTGTGACAGCTTCTCTCTCTGTTACATCTACACAGTTGTGTGTGTGTTGTGTGTGTGTGTGTGTGTGTTTGTATGTGTGTGTTATGTGTGTGTAATCAATATCGCAGTAGGACTGTACTTACAAGGGCTTCTGTCACAGATGTTTGTGTATGACAGGCAATTTTGTTCCGAGTTTGTGAGCTGATGAGATGTCTGCCTGTACACCAGGTTTATCCACATAAACCCTGTTCACAATTCACACGAGTCGTTTCTTTTACGAGCGAGAAAAAAGGCGAAAACAAAATTTATCCAGCAGACTTTGGTCTCACAGGGAAAGAAAGAAGACTGCATCAGTCAGCGACTGCAGCCAGTAGAACATCTGTTGAGTAAAAGATGATGCAAGCATGGATTCTTCTATACAAAGCTATATTTTGTGCTTTGAATATTTTTTTTTATTAGTCAACATATACTAAGCAAAGCTTTGAGCGATGTTCATGCCGCCATGTGGATTTCGAAAAGAGGACTTGAAGACTTTCTGTCATTATCCATTCTTCTTAGCAGATCTCAGGGTCACATCTCTCTCAGGATGCTCTTGGATGTCAGTTTGACTTGCACGTGACCTAACGGCTGACTCACTTCTTGCCCTCGGCGCCTTCAGCACCAACTTCACATAACTGATGCTCACAGGTGGTTTCTAGCTTCTACTCACAGAAACCTCCATCCACTCCTTGAACTCCGAAAAGACGTGCAACCATCTACCTACAACTGCAACCAACTCTAGTAGGTTAACTATTTCTCTGATGGATGAAGTGGTAACCCTGTCGGCAGGAACTGTGACTTATTAATTTCACAAATTCAGTTTCAGAAAAACAAATTTTGATTAACGAAGCGAGAGCGGCGAGCATTTAATGCGTTTGTCGCACCAGAGCAGAGAACTTCAGGATGAGGTCAGAAGTTCAGAAGATCCCACAAGGGATTAGGGAAAAGCAAATTAACTTGATGGAACGGTCAGACGACCGGAAATGCTTTAATATCGTTAAGTATTGTATATATAAGCTCCTAGGGGACATTAAAAAAAGAACGACTAGACATGGAAGGTAAAGAAGAGCAATGGTAGAAAACTAAAGGAATGAAAGAAAAAACTGAAAAAAGGAGGAAGTATATAAAAAAAGAGAAGGGGAAGAAAAAAAGAAGAGAGAGAACGTGTCCACTTTCTTTCAAACCTTAATTGAAATCCGGGCTGTGATGGTCTAGCAGGCGATGTATCACGTGATGCCGTCACATCTTGACGCCCTTGCAGAAGGTCTCGTGAGGTCATGAATGTATAATTAAAGAAATCTAGTTGGCCTCCAGTTCACACCAACACCTGTCCACCACCCGGCAAAGGTAAACAGGACGTCGGTCATTCTGACCTCTTCATGCACGCGCGTGCGTGTGTCGTTGTGCGCGCGAGATGCACTGACAGACACAGGTGTGCACATCGTGACAAGATAGTTATTCTTGTGAAAAAACTATTGTTTGTCCTCGGTGTCTTTCTGTTGTTTGTACTCCATGTCTTTCTATTGCTGATTATTCTTTGATCAGAGCATAACGAGATTTCTGATAAATTTGTTTATCTTTTAACGTTTTTAAACATTTCACTCAGCTTCAGTCAATCCCACCTGTCTTGTGACAGCATGCAATATACAAAATACAAGTATGTAAGTATGAGCATATCACATTTGGGGTTGTTTGTTTATTTATTTTTTTGGGTGGTTTTTGTTTTTTCTCCGTTCTTGCAGTTGTCTGTAGTTTTGTATTGCCAGTTGACCAATGAAGGAGAATGTCGCCCTCTAGGTTGTGCACTGTGGGGTGGATTCACCCGCCGTTTTGAAGCAGGGTGTGTATGTGTACATAAGCTACACATCTCGTTCGGGGTCGTTTGTGTCAACAATTATTACTCAGGCCTTTCAAGCAGAGGTTGAGTCACGTGCCAGGAGGCATTCAGTGTTTTTATGATCTTCTTGTTCTGACCCAGTCGACGAGTACATAGAACTTAAACGGGTGGTGGTCGTTGGTACCCACTGCTGCAGGGTGAGCTGAGGAACATCGACGTACATGCTCAAGTGAGATCATTTTAACTTGCTTTTGTTGTACGATTTCTCCTCAGTCCAACCTGTAACCTCCTGCTTCAAAGCCCAGTTTTTATTGCTTTTGTTTGTTGTACATCTCGTCCTCACTTTGTTTCTTTTCTCGCCTCTGCGCTCAACGGGTGACAAGCAGCTGTGCAACCTGCTGACAAAGCTCAAGTCAGACGGTCTTCAGTCAATCATTCAGGACCTAGAGAACGATCCTGGGGAGGCCGACACCTTATCACTATTTGCACCTGAGGAGCGAAGGCCATCGCATTCCAGGTGTGCTAAACAGTGAGGTGAAAGTTCAAACGTCACATCACGTCGTTAAAAATAGTTCGTCTTGTAGGAAACGTAACGTGGGAAAGTGTTGCGGTCTTCATCCCCAACACTGGCATTGTGGGAAGGAAAGAGGAGGGGAGAATGGGTTGGTGGGGATGGAGTTGCAGGGTGGGTTGACGGGAAGGTCCGGAGGCGCACACTACCTCTCGTGTCGGCCCCTTTGTTCTCAGTCCTTCACTCGCCAGACACCTGATTGACTGCTGTCTGCTACCTGGGTAGCTATGTCTGGGTATTTCAGATGACTGTCAATAAAGAAAACACTTTTTCCATTCATAATCGAGGCTGTTTCCCATTTTCAGGCCGGTCAGCAAATGTACAGGTAGCAAGGTCCTCCCCCAGCTTTCTCACACTCATGTCACAAAGATAAATATACTCACACATTTATGTCATGTAGATGGCAGAGAATTAGGGTGGATGAAAAAAGATAACCATAGTCACTTTGTCACACACCAGTGTCAAAGCACAGAGTAAATCTCGTGTACACCTTTGTTTGTCCTAACCCCCGGCAGACAGAGAGAATGTGAAAAGAAAGTAGCTGGGGAGAAGGGTTGTTGAGGGTCAACATCGTCACACACAAAGTTAACCTTTCGTGAGTCAGATTTTTTTATTCACCTAGGATCTTTCACCTTTTTTTTTTTTTCTCGAACATTTCTTTCTTTACTGTCGTTTGAAGAAAGGTGAGTGACATTGGCCTTTAGGTCACGTGTACACATAGAAACAAGGTTTTTACAGTCTGGCAATATTCATTTTATAAATTAGCTTCCCCTCTCTCTCTCTCTCAGAAGCTGTGAAACAGTTATGTCGACTTCCAATCATACTGATCGCGCCTGACATTAAAGTGTTTTGTATTTACATTTTTGTCAACAAAGAGAAAAAAGAAAAGAATAAAGACGATTACCTCTACAAAGGGAAGAGGTTTTTCATTTAACTTGTACACCCGAACAGACATCCGGGTAGATGCGTACACACCTGCCCCATCCTGTGTGGTCTTTTTAATTTAAAAAGTTGTGGTCCTTGCGATGAATCGTCTTGCCGTGCTGTCTTGTCTTTTATGGACTGTTCCTCCCGGGATGCTTTCATCTACCAAGTAGGGCATCCACCTGCTCCTTCATGATCTTTCAAGATATAATTAGGGACTGCGATTTTTTCGATGTCTTTCACCTTAATTTGTAAATGTTGGCTGCAAGATAAGACTAAGCCTCGAATATTTACAAGTCGGGTAAATGTGTTGGATGAATACAAGCCTGGGAAATACATTTTCAACTCCTTCAACCATATAAACATCAGCAGCGACACAAAATGCGACAAAATTAAAGAGACGGATTGAACGACAAACTGACAGACAGAATTGACGGACAAACACAAGACACACAGACAGACAAACACGCCGACAATCAAACAATCACAGCGCAGAATACGTGACAGTCACGTGACTTTGGCGGCCAATGACCACCGGACAAGTTGACATCTTTGGATTGTCCTCCAATATCACATTTCGTTCTGCCGTGCGTTCGTGATTGAATGAAGTCAGGGCATGGTGACCGCCAGCACGAGATTCTCGCGGACACTCGGGTGTTCTCGTCCACAGACGTTCCTACATCAAGATCGATTTGCTTCAGGAGACTGAGATTTATCTCGTGTATCTCTCATCGCAGACGACAGGTTCACAGAGGAACGTGTGTCGGTCTCTGTCTACGAGTCCCCTGAGAAGGAAGAACAAAGCATTGCGTCTGGGGTCTGGGGTCTGGGGGTCAGGAGGAAATGGGGCAAGTGATGCTGGTTGTAACTCTCATCGGGTACATGAACCATCCGACTTAGCTCGGCTGAAGCAAGACAACTAGAAACAGAGAGAGAGAATAAGTAGCGAGGGATGCTGTCGGTAACACGTGTGAGTGGGGGTCACGTGGTTGTTTCTGAAGTAGAGACAAGGACGTGTATATTGTATATTCTAGTTTTCAGTTTCCACTCCTGTTTCCAGTTGACTGGTCAGTGCTAGGATCAGTTTCCCTCTAATGTCCCGGTGTCAGCAATCTATTAACATGCACCTCCCTACTCATCTCTCCATCCTGTCTATTTTTGTGTGCAATTGTTTGTCTATCTCTATCCTTCTCTCTCTCATTCTCTGGTCATGTCTCTGTCTACGTGTGCTTGTGTTTGTGTGTGTGGCTGTGCCCTTTGTCTAAAGCAGACGATAATCTCGCTGATGTCGAGGTTACAGGATGACCAGCGATAAGTGCGAACCGATGATCGATGTTCAAAATAACATTTTAACGCTATAATGGCAACATGTCCAAGCCAGCCACTGAGGGATTCCTATTTTCTTTTATTCTTCCTTTTATTCATTCATTTTTTTTCTTCTCTCTCTCTTTTGCTAGTTCATTCATTCCTTTCTTTTCTCTTTCGTCTTTTATTTGTTTAATCAATTATTTGGTTTGTTTCCGCTACTCCTTAAATTTTTTTTCTCCTGTCGTTTATTCCTTTACTCATTCTTTCTCTTTTTTTTTCTTACTTCTTTTTTGTGTAAGGCATTTTCCATCTTCTGTCGTTTATAAATTACTCTCATAAAAGTTGTAAATATTTATTATTTTAATCTCTCTGCACTAGAATACTCGCAAAAAAAACATCTTCACGACATTTAGCCAGGGAGATCATTAAAAATCTTTCAATAAAACGATTACATTTCCCTCGATCATTACTCAATCATTACTGTTGTGTCCCTCAGATCAGCTCACACACACACACACACAAAAACACACACAAGCGCTTACGAAGGAAAATCTCATGTTTACATAGAGTATGCGCATGTTTACCAAGGTTGAGCACATACTACAACCAGATGAGGGCAGACGCACTTGTATAATTATCTACATGTCTAGGTGCCATGAGATGAAATAAATGTGTCTGGTTAAACACTTAAGCTGAAAAGTCATGGCATAAAGCAAGAGCAGATTTTTTTTAGGAGAAAGCCCACAGCCGTCAGTCTGACTGACCTGGCCACGTGACAATATTAACTTAGCATGATGTAAGCGCAGCTGCTGATGCGGCTTAAAACACCAACAATCAATCAAGCAACCAACGGTCTTTGTCAGAAAATACCTGTATTGTAGAGGAAACAAGGGGACTCAACTCACATCGCACCTCATTATTGCACCCTTTGTTCTGAAAGATGAAAAGGATTTTAATGTATATTACATTCATAGCTTGATTTGTATGTAATAATAAGTAATAATAATAAGAAATAAGTATCAATTGTTATGCAAGTGTAGAGTAGAAAGAGGCTATTTATAGTTTATTTATAGTTGACTTGGCATACAGGTGAGTGAGGGGATGAGGGGAGAGGAGAAAGGCGGTGGGAGGTGGTTGTAGTTGTGGTTGCATAATTGAAGCCGTTCTTGTTCGTAATAAAACGTAAAAAGCGAAGCCGTGCGTTCCCGTGTTCCCCTGTTCCCGTTCCCAAAGTTTGACACTAGCCGTTCAAACAACACATCAAACAACACTCAATACAACAGTTCTTAACAGAGCAAACAAGTATTCATGTTTGACCGAGGGTTTACGCTGACGCGACTATAAAATCCTCAACGTTCATCCATATTTAATGGATTTATTCGCCCGGTTAATAATTAGTGGAAGTGTGTCAAGGTGTGCAGCCCAAACACATTAGCAGCTGCTGTGTCATAAATAATATTTGAAGTCTGGGCCGGCGTTTCACAGGTTACAATGAATGAAGCACCTGGACTGTAGTGGTCTGGAACACTACTACTTTACAAACACACTACTGCCAGCCATCTCGCCACATTTAATACATCGAGGCTTCTCTCTTCTGACTGGATACAACTCAGAAGACACACAACACACAGGTTTGCATTTGTGCCTCTGGGGTCTAGGAGGGACATACTTGGTCACAAACCTCGTCCTACGGATGTTTGCGATGGGTGTTTCGGGGTCACGATGACACTGATCCCCAGCTATTGTAGCAGACGACTAAAGAGATAGACCATAAACGGTAGTGTACCTTACTTTCGCGAAGTATCACATCATCCCTTCTGTCCCACTCTCACATTCCCGCTGTTTCCCTACCACCATATTCCCCACTCCCCAAACACACATATACACATATATATATATCCTGTGTGTGCTGTAGTCTCCGTTCTCTGACAGTTCTTCATGTTGCATGTGTTGCAGGTAGTCCTGTAGGAGCAAAGGTCAAAAGTCGCCGACAATGGGAGCAAAAGGAACAAAGCTTTCCAAAGAGGATCTGCGGTTCCTGGAGGAGAACACAAACTTTCAGAAGACGGAGATCAAGCAGTGGTTTAAAGGCTTCATGGTGAGTCAGTGTAGAGATGAAGTAGAGGCTTTATTAGTTTATGGCTCTGAGCACACATGTTGAGCCTGACTAAACTCCTCCAACGACTATAAAACATTGATATCGTGGATAACAAGTGGAGAGCAATGGTACTGGAGGACACTTCTGCCACTTCAGCCTGTTAGGGAAGCAATAACACAACAGACTTAATATGTTTAGTTGGCTGTTTGATTGATTGAGGGGTAAAATGTTGATGTGAATACGTCATGGGTAGCAGGGTGTCGGGGTCATCGAGTGCGAGGAAGCATAGAGAGTATGCTTGCGTTTGTGCTTCTACATCAGTCCGTGTGAGTGGACTTGCGCCCGTGTGTGTGTGTGTACGTGTGTGTGTGTACGTGTATGTGTGTGTGTATACGTGTGTGTGTACGTGTGTTTGTGTATGTGTGTGTGGGAGTGGGTGTGTGTACGTGTGTGTCCTTAGCGGCAGTTCAGTGCACAAATCTCTCTCCTGTTCGCCGACAATCAACAGAGAGTAAACACCGAGGACCATTGTTTACTGTAGACTACAACATCAGAAACAGGATGAGGCAAAGCGAATGGACATAAGAGGCTTTGTTGTCCAAAGAATCGCTTTTAGGGCTGAAAGCTTTTGTCGACGATTCGGTCAAGTCCACTGGTTCGTGAAGTTTTCTATAACCGGCTAAGAAGAAAACAAACTTGAATACCTTTTAATCGTGTTTTTATTTGTGCTACAAATCGCTCACATCTTTTTTTTTTTCTTCGCACCAACACTTGCACACACATACACACGCGCGCGCTTTGCCTGTGTCCACGGGTGTACAGGGTGTACAGAGTCTATAGAGTACAGGGTGTATAGAATGTACAGAGTACGGGGTGTATAGAGTACAGGGTACAGTGTACAGAGTACAGGATGTACAGAGGCACTTCACACGGAGCAGAAGGCGGATGTTTTGAACAGAGGACGCACGCACATACACTGAGCTCATTCTTTCTCTTTTGCTCTTTATCTTTTTCATCACGAATTCTCCATGAGTACCCTATGAGCCTCCACACCAGTCCAACCAAATGTACTAAACCTCAGCAAAGCCCTCGCCACTAACATCTTCACCAAACGCCGAAAATAATATTAAATAATGGATCCTTAAAATCAGTGTACTGGTAGATGTTCCCGGACCAGAGAACTAAGAGCAATTACTGAATAGTTGAAAGCCTGAGGCAAACGATGAAGAAAGCAAACGTGTGTAATGTCCTCGGTTCATTTTCGTTTATCGTCAGCAACATCAACAGAATTTTTATCTCAGTAAAGACAACCTGTTAACACTCGCATTTCTCACTCCTCAAAAGAATTCTTCAGATACATTTACTTTTTTTTCGTATTACTCTCCACACGTGTTATTTACCTGGAAACAAAAATTGATAATCTTGCCTGATTTTTAAGGTTTTTTTCTTTCATAAGATGTGAGTTTTATTTATTTTCTTTTAATTTTCATGCATGCACCTCTATGTTTTGTGCATTGAGGTGGTTTTCCTAGGAAAGTGTCAGGTTTTTATAACCCTGAAGGATGTAAACAAGCAGGTTTTTTTTCATCCTTTAACTGCCGCTCTGTCTTCCGCAGCACGAGCTAATGTACTGCGAGCATGGTGTGGTGTTTATTAATCTCGCGGAGCAAATGTTTTCTAGCTTTCCTCTTTAATCTTGGTAGAAGGGAAGAACACGAGGCCAGAAACAGAATGGCTGTCAGTATTTCTTAATTTGTTTTGGGAACTCGTGTGCCCCTGTATGTGTGTTTGGGTTACTTTAAGGAGGATGTTTTAAAGGGTATCAAGGTTGAGTGTTTTTTAAGCACGGAGTAAGCAGTGTCTGTTAAAGGTCTTGTGTTCCGTGCAAGACAACAAGCAGTCAGCATTGTGAATGAATAAAGAAGGCTTTGATGTTCCGTACTGACAGTCGTTTGTTGTCACTGAGTACAAAATGAAGTCTGCAGTCAGCAGCACCCGATGGTTCCCAGTGACACCGTGGGAACTCCCATCATCCCTCAGTCACCCGACTCCTGTGAAGCAGGTCAGGATCCTTTGCACCGACTCCTTTGAACCCTGTTCGTGCTGTCCACCCTGGTCTTGGCACCTGTCCGGACAGGTGTACACAACAACGTCTGCAGTCAAGATGTTCCCATGGCAAAGATCTGTTTATTTTTCTCCTGGGGTGGGGGAGGGAGTTCCTGACAGTATTACTTGTCCTATTTTTTTCGTCTTAGCGCCGGTTTGTCTGACAAATATCAGGTTCTGCTGACAGTTATTGCGTGGGACAAAATCTGGAGATTGACTGGTAGTTGTTGTGTTTAATGAATTATCAGGTGCTGCTGGCAGGTGTTTACCTGGCTCTCACACAATCTCAGGTGTTGCTGGCAGCTTTTGTGTCTGACGAAATCTGGAGTCACGGTGTCGTTCTCCCATTTCACCTCTCCCCCTCACACCCAATCCTTTTCATCAATCCCATATTAGTTATACTCCACGGATGTTTTTTATATACCCTAAAATTACTACCTGTCTTTTAACTTTCGCTGACACAATACATTTGAATGGATGACTGGGTGCGAATTGTTTGTGTACCTGTGCAGTGTAAGGCTTCTCGGAGGTAATGTTACCTATAAAGTCTCACAAACCTGTTGTATTTTTCACAGAAGAAATTTGCAGACAAAAATGGAATTGCTGTGTGTGTGACATAATACATTTACAATACACATCGATGTCTTCAAGTAGAAAAATCTGAATAAGGGAAGTAACACTACGCAGCTAAAGTTGAATTCCAAATAGAAAGGCATCCCTTTACTGGTTAAAAAAGTAATAAAATAATCTGCTAGAGTAGCTAGAAAATGCTGATGGTTAACATGTTTTAATTTACTCTCTTTCAAGTTTTTCTGCCTGTCTGTCTATCTTTCTTGTTACTTTTAATTGTTGGCATGGCTAAGTGCGTATTGTCGTATGATATTTCCAAGAACACTTAAAAAAATCAAACTAGCAATAAATATATGATTAATAATACTTGCCTATTAGATTCTATCCATCAAAAGAATGGTATTTGTCAAAAAGCAGCGAATACAACGTATCTCAGAGAAATGTCTGTCACTGACCTGTCTCCGTGTTTTGTCCACAGAGGGACTGTCCCGACGGTCAGTTATCGCAGGAGAAGTTCAAGGAGGTGTATGCCCAGTTCTTCCCGGGAGGAAATCCGGAAGAGTTCTGCAAACACGTCTTCCGGTCCTTTGACAAGGACGGCAGTGGCTCCATCGAGTTCAAAGAGTTCTTGCTGGCCATCAACATCACCTCAAACAAGGGAAACCCTCGTGACAAGCTCAACTGGGCCTTCGACATGTATGACATCGACGGCAATGGAACCATCGACAAGAATGAAATGGAGAGCATCATCAGGGTCAGGGTTCATTTCAGTTTTTCTCTATGGGGCTTATTTGTTTATTTGTTCATGTCCTTATTGATTCATTTGTTTATTTTATTATTTTTAGGGATTCTGTTGTTGTTGTTGCTAGTGTTGTCTTTTTTTTACTGATAAATGACTATTTCTGCTGAAGAATAGCTGTTCGTACTGACAAATGACTATTGGTCCATAACACTCTGATACAAAAAAAAAAGGCGGCAGACGGTTTTTAATCTGAGACAGACATAATAAACTCAACAAGCACATAAATTTGACTTTCCCTTTTTCCGTGCTAAATAATTGTTTGAATAACTAACCTGCCCACGACTGCTCATCTAAAACACTTTATTTCACCATTACGAAATACAGTAGTAGGACGAGTTTTATCGAAGATCTCGAACGTTCTTTACAAGCAGTTGGACTCAGAAAAAAAATATCAAACGAAACAATTTTTACCCTGTTATATAGATGCCAATGAAAATAATTTACTTAAAATTAACTCAATTTTTTTTTTAAGCCGGATAGGGCAAAAAACGTCAATACATAATTTTCATGGCAAGGCCACTACACGTGTGACAAGTTGAGATGTAAAGGAGAATAATTTGACAAGTAAATGATAGACTAGACGCGGGAGGATGGCTGGGGAAAGGAATGGCCTGCTGTTCTAAGGGAAGCAATCGCAACTAATCGGCAAACTTTCGGGAATACGGTTACCTCCCCTGTCAGTTCCGTCTGCTTAGGATAACGAGGGAAAAAAAATGTAAATGATTCTAGTGTTTATCTCTAATGTCTAAACATTTCTAGTGTCTAAAAAAATACTCGTTTAGCTAAATAATAAATTGCTACATTATTTTCATTGTCTCCAGCGTCGTCGACATCATCATGATCATTGTTATCAATCATCATTAACACCAGCAAAGCAAAATCTCAGCGCATCACTAAAAGCTAATGTAACTTCTATGGCCTGTCAGCCAGTGAGTCCAAGCTGTGTAATTGTATTCCGTTCATGTGAGTGGTGTTCATCGTAACTGTCGTCGGTTCGCTGATGTCTGTTTGGTGTGTTGCAGGCCATCTACAACATGCTGGGCAACGCCATCACGGACGTCAACATCGACACGCCCAAGGAGCGCACTGTGAAGATCTTCGGCAAGATGGACACCAACAACGACGGCGTGTTGACGAAGGAGGAGTTCACGCAGGGCTGCATGAACGACCAGTGTCTCTACCAGATGCTGACGGCCGACGCGGAGGGACCCAAATAACCTCGACATGATGAACGTGTCTCGCGAACCCTCCACACAAGGACACCTTGACCTTTCTCTGTCCACCATTGGATTACTTCAAGGTCATGCTTTTGCATTACGATTGGACCAAGATTTTGCATTTTGGATTGAACGTGCTGGTCGAAAAAAAAAAAAAAAGCAAAAGAGACTCGGACGATGCTTTGCGACATCGTAGATGAGACGACATTTGACCTCCCTCTCCACACAGGATATCAATTAAACATCACTGGCTGTACACGAGAACGGTTTATAAGTATGTTGCGCATGGAATTTTGTAAAAACAAAAAATGTTGGCAGTTGAAATTTTGTCTCCAACTAAGAACTTTTAGTCCTCTGTAGCGAATGTATTCTGTTTAATCGGAATCCATATACAGTGAGGCTTAATAACCATTTGCTCTGCCTTGTGCAAATTTTCCATTGCAAGTTTTATTTTATTTGTTTGTATTGGGGGTTTGTTTTTTTTCTAGGAAACTGCGAGTCATCATCACGTGTAACACTGCAGAAATCAAAACAAATATTAAAGAAGACACAGACGGAACTAAACACGCTTATCCAATTTTCGATCTGTATCGATGGATATCCACGCAGGCATATCATTTAGTCATACGTACACAAATACATGCATATATACATTGTTTTCTAAGTGTTGGTCGTATAAAAGACTGTTGTTTTGATGTAAAGGAGATTGCTTTAAAAGGATGGCCTTGCATTGTTTGTGGAAAGGCAAAAGAAGCGATGTGTAGTATTGCTTTGCATTCAACCGGAGCTGGACGCGGTATCTACCGACCCAACTGTGAGATCAGACATATCTGTCCAACTGTTAGGACAAACATGGCGAAATAGTCTAGAATTATCTTCTCTCTGAAAATACTGAAAATGACCAGACCCTTCTACTTCTTAAAACTAGCATGGGATAAAATAATGTAGTCAGGATGAGAAAAGGATGAGAATCCAGTAGGGAGAGCGATCTTGGGCTTCGAATGTCATTCCTTTGTTCTTCCTAAAGGGGTGCATCTCACGGTTTATTCTTTCTTGCACGCTTTACAACGGAAAGTAGCGCGGATTGAGCTAAGGTGGGAGAAACAGATGCTTGTAGCTTAGTCGAAATAATTGAACAGTGTGACACCACCTTTAACAGAGTATGTAGAAGGCTTTACACATCTCGTTTCATATACTTGCTTGTAGTTATGACAAAACATGAAAAGCTTTTCCTTTGTTCAGTTATTCCACAGTTTGTTAGATTTTTTTAATGGGGTGGTACAGCTGTGCAGAAAATCCACAACACGTGACCTGTTCAGTGAAGATGGCAATACATGTAAGGCATGCATGGAACGTGTTTTTAAGTTTTGTTTTAATGGCTGACGAGGCTTTCGTGACACGTTGATGTGGTGATTCTCTTGTTGAGTGTAACATACAGTAATTGTAGTGGTGGTGAAAGATATTTGTCTGGATGTCAACTCACAAACAAAACACAAACAAAAGCTCACAACACGTACACACAGACACGCACGCAAGCACGCGCTCACTCACATGGGACTAAAGTTCGACTTCCTGAACAGCAAAACATTTTGTCTTTCTCCTTTTGACTTCTCTTGTATCCAGCCATCAGCATTCCATTTGTCCCAGACCACGCCCAGGACCGTGCTCTTGTTACAAACTGTTACACCACAGACTACTTAGTGCATCGACGGCACGTCACTGTGTTCTTGAAGTACGTTACTTGATTGTTTAGCCGCTCATGCTATTCCTTCTTCTTTTTTTTTCTTCTTTTTTTTTTTGATTGTTGACTTTGACACGCTCATTATAACCGAACGCTAACATAGGAAAGATTTTGTTTTGTTTTCCCTTCCACGGATCTTTTTCAAGCATTCTGTCTGTGTAAGATCGCTGCCAACTTAGATATGTATCAACAGAATACTCTGTGTGTGTATGTATATATATTGATGAAATAAAAGTAGAACCTATCGTCTGAAGATAATTAGTAAGGGAACATGTTTATCATACATTGTTGCATTGTGTATGGGTCTATCGTCCCCTTTATTTCTGTGTAATATTTATACTTCTTTGGCCTGTATATTGGCTGTATTGGCTATGATATTGGCTGTGCTGGTTTGATAAATTCTCGTCATATCACTCAACATACAATACTTTGTCTGTCTTTGATTCTTGCTTTTTATGAAATGAAGGTCAGAATTGAAACATTTCTCACTGCTGGCACGCAGGCATAACAGATTGTGGAAGGAGTAAACTGCAAAGAGGGGTTACACCTAAATAATTCATTCAAATAAACTTGGGTGAGCGGTGAGGGGAGAGAATCCCAGCCGGGGCCCTTGCTGGATGATCGTACTTGCGGACGAAGCTTGGCATCAATCTTTGACTGCATGAGTCAGTAATTCTAATTGACTTACCGTCGTTATTCTAATTAAAGTTTGAATTATTCTTCGTGTTATTGAGTCACCAAGGTTTGGAAATGGTGGAGGTACTGTGGGAGGGAACAGGATAATGGCAGCTCATCAAATGTGGGGCGGGAACTTCGAATGAGCGTGCTCACCTTTTGTTTGTCGCGCTCTGGAGGTGTGCCCGACTGTTCCAGAACTGATCTCAGCATCTTGTATGACCATCTTCTACCCACTATTGCAATAACTATTTCCAGTTCTGATATCGTGTGTAGCATGTTACCAAAAGAAAAAATTCCTGCCACGAAGTTATTGGTTGTTTCATTCCAGAACATTTTGTCATTTCTTGTTTCTGATTCAGCGAAAGCTATGCTACAGGACAGTTGCTGTTAACTTGTCAACAGGTGACAGCAAATAACTTGTCAGACGCATCACTTTGACTGGGTGGGTGTTGGGGCTGCTGGCAGAATACCTGACTACAGTCGTAGTTCATGAATGTCACCTCCTCAACTGTTATGTACAGGATGGGAGACAACATCTCACTGATGCCACAGAGCTCATGAGTATGACAATAAAAGTTGTATTGAAAATCTATAAAGCATTTCAACACAACTAAAGGTCTTTCGAGCTCATCCTGACAGTAAGAATCCATATGGAATGAAGACCATCACTGACAGCGACTAAACAAAGATTATACGAATGGAGTAGAGTTCGAAGTTTAAATAACCGGGCATGATACTCCAAGACTGTTCTTCTGGATTCGTTGGAGATCAGTGGGATGGGATGGGGGTTGATGGTGAGGGGTAGACAGAGGAAGAACTGGCCATCAAACGCAAGAAGAAATGATGAAAAAAGATGAAAGATGAAAAAAAAAAATAGAAAGCCGAAAGACGAAGACTAAATGGACTGCAAGAGTCTTCAACAGCTGTGTAATACAAAGCATAATTATAATCCTGAAGGCAATAAATTAAAAGCACTTTTTAAAGTAATTGCATATTTTTATTGCTGCAATTCAGGGACATAAAGGGTCTGAGCAATGCTTTATTGCAGCTCTTTCCATCCTCCAAATGTTGAGCAGTGTAGCGCCACCAAGTAGACTACCATGTACTGCTTTCATTTCAATTTCAATTTTTCACCCTGGACCTAGATTATGGAACATGAGAGAAACAGTTTACATCAGTTTACATGGTTTTTTACCGCTCCTTTTCCCGACAGCTGAGGCAGGAGCTGTTTGACATGTATTTGCATTTTTCTGGGGACAGCCATCATTTTCGGCACAGTCTGCTGGAACTGTGTATTTTCCTCTATTGTCAAATGGCCAAGGTCCCTAGCCCGGCTTATTTGAATCAATGTTCCCAAGCACATTGTTCCGTCTAGGTTTTGCAGACGCATTCAGAGACTTTCTAAAAGGTGTGTATTTGTACTTTTTGTTCACCAAATAAGTAAGCTTTTGTCGTTGGCTCACCTGTGCGCTTCAGTGGACTATCTGTGATGTGTGCATTACTAGGCTTTGTTCCATAGTTTGCACCACCACCACCAGCAGCAGCAGCACCACCACCACCACTACCACCACCACTTTCTCCAAACGACAACCGTAACCTGCTTTATGTCCTCCTTGCTTGCATAATAAGGCACTGATTAGATTGTTCAGTCCAAAGTGTGAAATTCCACTTGTGTGATTCATCTTGTCACGTGCTCGATACTTGGTTGAAGAAGTTTAAAAAGCTGAGACAGGTGAGAGTAATTACCTTGAAATGGAAAGGGACCCGCTGTCAGACTTCAGCCATGAAATCTTGATGATAGAAACACTTGCCGTGCGGCCTTAAAGCTCGATGTTGTCCTGTGTCCTGTGCCGCAATGACAGTAGGAAACCTTTTACCCAGGCTATCAGATTTCACGATTTCTGTTAAGATTCAAGAGAAGTGATTACGGAAATATGATTTTAATACCAGTGTAAACACATTAATCATCCTTCAAAGCGGCAGGCTGTTGTAACTAAATGTCTCACACCTAGTAGGAATCATTGAAATATAGGCATTGACCAAAATAAACTTGGGAAATTAAATCCTTCGCTCCAAGGAAAATGAAAGCTAATGATTTCAGAAGTTTTTGTTTTAACAGAAAAGGTCAGGAAACATTTCATCACCTATGCACAGACGGAAGTTTCGTCACATATTTACATATACATACAAACACACAATAGTAATTTTTTTCTTATGTTAGGTTTATGTTCACATGGTAGAGATAACTATTTTGTTAAGTTGTAAATATGAAACCACGAAGCAATTCAAGATAATGAAGATAAAATACAATAAAAGTCTATGAGATTGTCTTGTGTTCGACTAGCATACAAGTCAGTGGTTGTTATTGAAGTTACACAGAACTATAGCCAGTATGTCTACTGAAAGATTAAATACAACAGAAGGAAACGTGTATTGTGTTTGTGCTGAACACAAAGACGATGTGGGAAAAATATGTCTACAGACTCCATCATACTAGTCGTTCTCCAAAGCTGCAGGAGGCAGCACGTAGACCAAAAGTACTGAGTACCCTGATTCTTCGTGAATAAACAATAATAATGATATTACATTTTGACCTGAAATCACGAACACAGTCACTGTAATGACATTTCACGAGCACCCGACATCGTGAACAGATAAGAAAGACAGAACTTTGATACTGGCATGAACTATATGAACATTTTTTTTTTCATTTTTCTCCGTTTTCCTTTCATTTCTATATTAACCTGCTTCCTTTTTCTCTGTTTATGCCCCCTCCTCTTCTGTAATATCAGTCAGATGACCAATGCTTCTCAATTTGTTTAGTTGGTTTTAGTGTCTAAACCAAGAAATAAATAAGGGTTTGTTTTCTCAACTTTAATAAGCGGATGTAATTCAGGTTATGAAGCCTGTCTGGGGTTTTATTTTTATTAAGTAAAAAAGTAGGTAATAACAAAATCCCCATTTCCACCATTTTAACATGTATGCACATTCTATGCAAACCTTCCTTTACACGCCGACTATATAATAGCAAACTGTACCAAGTGACAGTGTCAATGCGTGTGACAACATATTAACGCATTCTGTCGCATGCTACCAAAGTTGATTCTGACAGGAACTGTGTTATTGGACAGAAAAATAATCTTATTAGATATTTACTTGTTCCTAGATTTTTATGTGTATTCCAAGACAAATTTCTAGAATCGTTTTGTGTAAGATTGTAAGATACACAAGCTACGTTGTTATTAGTGTTTTTGAAGCTTTTGAATCCCGTATCCTGAATTCTTGAACGTAAATAAAGAAAAGGAAAATTGTGGGTTTAATGGAAATGATCAACATTTCAAAATGTTTGTATTCCCTGTTGTAGTCCATGTAACTGCAAATGCGAATGACGTCAACAACCTACAGGTGATCGTACAGGTACGATAGACGATTTAGAAAAACAGGTTGCTTGGTGCTTAGAGAAATAGTTGCCATGGTAATATGTTTTGTGTTCAGGATTCTAATCTCGAGAGTCCTTCGTTAACACCTGGGTATGTCTATTATGTGTCGGTGTCGGACTGATGATGATAGCAGTGATGGTCCTGGCAATGAGATGTCGGGTTCTGCTTGTTGTCCTCCTGTACACGACTGGCCCTGTGCCCGTCATGCAATGCATTCTGCTGATTTCATCGACGAGCTATCATCACATTGAAATCGCTGTTTTCTTTCTTTTTGTCGTTATTACATCCTGACTGAATTCAAATACGGCCTGCGAAGCTTGCATTTCATGTCATTGCTTCATGTCAAGACTCCATAGTCTTCTTTCAGGTTTGTTGTCCAGAAACATTCAAGCTTAGCATTGCCCCAGTGAGTATACAAACAGAATACACACAGTGGTTTATGCTCTGTAAACACACGGTTTAGGTCTGTGTGCGACCCACAACGACAGTTTGTCGTCCATTGTTGGAGCCAAGATGTTCTCACAGCATCACTGACCGTTGTAGTGCTGTAGACTGCCATGAGCAATGGCGCCTGGCGATTATAAGGCTACTGTAGTTCAAGTAGGCATAACTTTGTAAGCAGACGTTTGCATCTCTGGCTGTTAACACTGTTATGACCATGTGAACTGTGTTTTCTGCTACTTGATTTGTTTGTAATAAAGTGATTCATGCTCTAGTTTTGACGACTTGCGCTCTCATTTCAGTGATTGCAAGATTGAAATATTCGTTCATTTCGTTCTGTGTTCTCTTTCATTATCAATTAATTTTGTAAATTATTTGTTAATCTTTCTTAGAAAGTACTATTTACCAAAAGAAGGAGGGCGTAGAAAAGGTGTGTCGATTGTTTATTCTGGCTTGCAAGCATTGTTGCGAACAAAGACGGAAACAAGGTCTTCATGTTTGAGGAGTTAAGTGGAATGAACCACTTCAAAATAATGATAGCCGCTAAAAAAATGAAAAAATTGTTCTTTTCCTTAAACATGAGAACGATTCCTAGGGAGTGGGAGGACAAGAATCAATGGCGCCGAATCGTTTTCCGCCCTGGACTGTGGTTACTCCATTTTATTCAGCCTTCACACACTTCCATTTTCTCTCCCAACTCTCTCTCGCCACAAACTTGTCAATACCGTTATGCAAGGCAAGCTGCAAGGAGGCTGAACGAAATGCAGGTAAAGACCAAATATAAACAAAAGCTGCGATTTTCTTTTAGAATCTAAGATTTATTGCTTTGTTTGTAAACAAACTAACAAAATCGAGACTGCTCTTTTCCTCCACGAACAACGAGAAATGAGATCGGTTACCAAGTATTAAAATGTTTTATAAAGGTTTATAATAATAATAATGTAAGCAATCGACACACCTTTTATACGCCCTGCTTCTTTTGTTGAGATGCCTTGTGTCAGCCATACCGAACCTTGCTGTGACAGCTCAGCATCAAAACTTTCTGAACAAATTAAATAAAACAGTTCAGTCAGAGTCAACGCTGCTGACACACAGATCTCAAATCTATAAGGACAAGATGGCGCAGATGGAGCAGTAAAAATGATAATAATACAGCAGAAGACCAAAAAAAGCACAGACACAGAAATGAATCGAAGGCAATAGCAAATAGTGTAACAGATGCACATATCAATATGAGACACAAAACTTGATCAACGGGTAAACACGAAATGAGACGAGGAGCAGTGCGCCTCTCGCCAGGTAAGCGAGACTAACGGGCGTAGGATGTGAACTCTTTTGTAGGCTTTTTGTAGTCTTTAAAATAGTGAGAACAGAGAACAACTGTCTTTAGATTATTTTTTTTTATTTAATGAGTGTTTATTTAGTGTTTATTTCATCTTTTAATGAATCATTATATCCTCGTCGGTCACTTTTATAAACAATTACTTGAAAATAATGTGTTCAGTGGATCTTACCTCTTTCAAGGGAGCGCACTCCGTAGACATAATAGTTTCGTGGTTTGTCTCCCTTGCAGCAGTTCTCGAGTGTGGGAATGTCGTCTGGTCGCCAATGGACGCCATTCTGCTTGAGAACATACAGCGGAGCGTGATACAGTGCCGGACACTGACGACTTTCAGTAAGTCAAGATAATAATTATCGTTGTTATTATCGTTGTCAATGCATGCAATGATGTGGAACTGCAGCTGCTAGCCTCATGTGAAGTCGCCCATGACTCGTGCTGCCAGTAGGTACTTCGCCTCGTATATTCAAATCGTGCACTAGGGGTCACAGGTCAAGCTCCAGAAAGAAGACCCACCTGTTTTGCTAAGGTTTCTTTATGTCGTCAACTAAACCGGCCTGAGCCGATAATCCAAACTACACTAGAGAAATGTTTAGACAAACGATGTCCAGGCCTTCAGTTCTCGATTAAGTTTACAGTTTACCGTTTCAGACCAAACACACGCCAAAAGGGAGGTAATGCTAATAATCCCACAAAAACTCGATCATAGAGGAGAAGCTCAAGAGGCCTCTGGTTTACGTACGAGCTTTTACACCTACACACACCTTTCTATTTGCTTAGTTTTAATGTTATTTGCTCGTTGAATAGTTATTTCTGTCCTGTTTATTTCCATACACAAGGCACGAATCAATGTGCAAAACTGTCAATCTGGCGCGAATTTATGTGATTAGGTTTTATTTCGGCTTTCTGACCTTTTATGCAGCACGAGTCCGTGGGACGGTCACCACCACATCAACACCCTAAGTGCATAATACGGGATGGGAAAGGGGTTTGGTGTCTTCATAAATGTTAGCAAGGGTGTCCGAATGCAAAACCTGGTCCATCTCCCTTGTGAGTTCTAAATAAAAACGCAGGTTGATCATATGTCGATAATATTGTGTCTTATCGCACACAATGTGCCAGTCGAAAGTTACAGATACGCATCAAGTAATGTTGTGTAATACTCCTGGGGGAATTAATATTTGTCATCGAATTTATCGTTGTCATGGTGACTGCTGAGCTGCTAAATGATTTGAAAATATTCGGCGCGGTTTGACTGGCTCTTTAGTGATACACAACATTAGCCACACGCAGCAGTGTTGTCAAAGATAGCTGACAATTTATTCGCCAAGCCAAAAATTATAAGAAATGGTAATAAAAGTTGAAAGTCTAGAAATTTTGTAAGTGTGAACTAAAGACTAGCGGATAGCTGAGTGTTCAAAGCACCGACGTCAGAGGCCAGAGGCGGGTACTCTGCTCGATTCAATATCCGTGTAGCATAGCGTTTTGCACCTGAACAACCCAGCTTTAGGGTACCTGACCCTTAGACGGGGAAGAAAAAGACAGTGAAGGAAAGATGGACACCACCCTGAGCTGTGACAGAAATACGTCCGGTACTGTCACCTCAGTCCTAAGAACTGTCCCCCATTGTAAGTGTTAAATAATGGGGCCACACCTAATAGACCTCAAAATAACATCGCGGTCTTATTGACTCACTATGAAGCTTTTCCGTCTTAAAAAAGCAGCAGTTCAACCACATAAAGTTTTCCTGAGGCTTCATTATGTAAACCTTTCCTTGTGGTGTTTAATACTGACCTTATTCGTGACACGAAGATACACTAGAATTGATTTCTTGTTCCATAATTCTATCTTCAGTGATTTCGACGATAGTCAATACTGTCAAGGAACTTGTAATATTCCGGATTTTTTAAAGTATGTACGCACATAAATTTGCGACCAATTCGATGCGCATATAAACTGAAATCAATTCAGCGCACCTGCGAGTTAATGGCCGTCTCCAAACCGGATAAAGGTGTAATAATGATAGTGTGACATAGCTCTTCGTGCGTGGGATGAAAATATTGAATTGCTGCCATAAAATGTATTTACGAGATGTAAAAGTCCCCCGAATCTAATCCTCCTGCACATAAATAAACATACTTGTAAATAACAGAATTCGTGGTTTTTGTTGTTTTATTGGCATTTGGGTTAAAAATTTTTACATAAACTTGCATACTTGCGTTTAAGCATACAATGAAGCATACAAGTTTGCTCCCCGCCCCCAATCCCCAGCCCATCATACTGGACATAGCGACCTAGTTTGAAAAGCTATCCATGTGGCCTATCTGTGAGACTAGTCCCTGAGCCCCTGTAAGGTCATCGTGTGCCCTTTGCCTGCATTTTGTCCTCGGTCTCGGCACGCGCCTGACAAGCAGCTAAACGTCACGCTGACCTGAGTAATTCCTTCGCCGATTTGCACAAGGAAACTAGGGGGATTCTCTTACCCGGCTCCACAAATATGGCGGACAGGAGGATCGGGAGTGACGCCCCTTGTGCTGACTGACTATTCATGGCCGCAAGGTAATGGTCTACTTTAGTCTCTTCCTGCACCGCGGCGACCCTCATTTTCTCTCATCCGAGCGGAGAGAATGAGAATTTCCCTTGTGAAAGGTACCGACCATACAAGTGACTTCCGCAAACAAATGAGGTCTCGATCCTCAAGGTGCTGGGTAGAAGCAGGGGCGGAACATACGGGTGTCTGTTGGAAGACCTGACGACGAAGCAACATCTGCCAATGTAATAAATGGATAATAACAGCTACTGATAGCTTCAATACGAACTAGGTTTACATGTTATAATGAATTTACTTAAATCCAGAATGGTAGAGACCATTCTAAACTTTGAAGACCAGCACATGTTGGTGATGGCGCTGCGCAAAAACACAAGCGGTGCCATGCCCAGTCACATGTAACCTCCCAGAAGCCAACGGTTTTGCCATCATGTGGCAGAAAACAACAGCTCGGAGGCCGTTCACAATTGAGACATGAAAAACATGACACTGTCCAGGACCGAATATATCGTGCAAGTAAGGACTTTATAATGGGGCCGGATGTCAAGGTTTGTGGACCTTGGCGCCATCAAGATAGCACAGAAAACTATTTCCGTCTGCCTTCCTTTTATTGCCTATCTTTCTATCTTTCTATGTTCTGCCCCAAACTCATGTTAGAACTTGTATCTTGCGAACTGTGCAATGTTTCTCCCAGATGTGAGGAATTGGTGACTGACAGTGAATCAAGCTCACTCCTCTCACAGCCGTTCTGTGCTCTCAACAATTTTGAAACAGTGTTGATATGACAAAGCGAGCCCGTGATACCCCTGAGCTGTTGGATTTCACCTTTTCATAGGTACGCAGCTTTCTTATTTGAAAAAAATCTCATGTGCACGTCAGCTACTGCAAAAATAAGCTAAAAAAGGTGAGTTGGGTGGGGGTAAGGTTGTTGGCGTGTCATTTATTACTTAGCACGTGCGTGACTTGGGGGGATGAGGCATGCTGGGAATCTCTTGTCCTGTCACTTGAAGAATCGAGATCAAAGACGGCTGACACTCGCACGCCGACAGAACTCCAGTCAGGCTGACATCATTCTCACATCGAGGCTGGGGATAGGGAGGGAGGTGGGGAGGGGACTAGACAAGGTTCATGCAGGAAGAGAGAAAGAGTGCAAATGTACAAATGTACATGACTTTACCTCACCACCCTGTGAGAGTGCTCTCAGATTCTGTTGTGTAACCTGCTGACAGGATACAGAGGTCTTAGCCCCATTGTGGTGTGTTATATGGGATTGTGTGATGATGAGTGTGTGTGACAGAACATTCGTGAAGAGCAAGTCCACTTCCAAATATCGACCTTCCAGCTTCAGGTCAGCATGACCTTTCTCCCAGCTCTGATGCTGAGCTTACACCCGACACACACTGCGCTAAGTCATCTGCAAAGTCCTGTCGAATGCACGGACAGACAGACAATCAGCTCAGTTTTCACTTTCTGTTTTTTTTTTTTTCTTTTAATCATGTCAACACCCTAGACCCCCACGGTGGATATTGCTATTACATTCGCTGTTGTTTGGTGATCACTGGTCTCTGAGAAGTTTACAGGAAATCCTCAAGTCGTATCAGAGGTTTCTCATTCAGAGACCATGTCCTTCTTAGTCGAGTCCTTAAAAAAAGAACGAAGAAGCGCAAGAACAATGTGGAAGATAAACATCAGATTTTATCGTCCTTGTCATCATTGTTGTCATCACTTTAGCGGTGTAAAGGTAGGAGTGGAACAGTAGTATGTGTGGGCAGAAGATAGGGCATGAGCTGTGGGATGGGAGGAGGAGTACGATCTAGGGGGAGCAGGATAAAGCACAAAATACGAGTGAAATGATAGAGAGAAAAAAAGAAGGATGGAGGTGTGGAGAGAAGATGAAGGGGTGGGGGATAGAAAAATACAGACAAACAGAGAGAACAACTACTGTCGCCTTTGAGCAGTTCTGTACTCCAGAATCCGAGGTCCCTTGCGCTAAATTATTTTTCAGCCTGATTGCCGGAGAGTTTGATGGACAGGAAAGGTCCATTCGCAGTTACCTAATGTAGTTTCCTTCATGTCCCCGGAGCCTGAACACATCACTGCCGACATTACCCGGCATTCCTGGGGTCACAAACACGAGGTTCCTTTTCCGTTTCGAGTCCTGCAAAGACCGCACATTTCGCAGGTCCATGATGCAGGTGAAATATTTATTTACTGGTATGCACGTGCAGCAGCTACATCAATACATCAATACAGCCGTGTACACGGGTTGTAGCGGACTGTGACCCATGCCTTGATGCAGTGGGGATATCAAGCGAGGGATTCACTTTCAAATCGAACATCGGAAATATAGAGAAAAAAAAACAACAAAACAAAACAGAGGCTTGCATGCTTATCAATAATGTAAGCTAAGGTGGACACGTAGCAGCTCGTGTGTGTGTGTGTGTGTGTCCGTGTGTATGTGTGTGTTTCTGTGTGTGTGTGTGTGTGTGTGTGTGTGTGCTAACCTCGTTTGGATTTAAAAAAAACATTTAGGGTCCATTTTATCTTTCCTTTGACATCCTTATTTTTAAGAGTGGCTCAGTGTGTGTAAATCTCAGGAAGATTACTTGTGGTGTTGCCCAGAGAAAGTAATGCTTTGCTGTTGCTGCTGTTGTTTTTTTTTTTTTTGGTTCTGTGTTTTAATTTTTTCTTTGAGTGTTGGAGGGGGGGCAGGGGTGAAGGTCTGCATCGATTACTGTTTTCTGTGAGCGAGATGCTGATAAAGACCAGATGCAGAGCGGAGGATGTCAGATTTGTCAGCTCAGGCGGAACTTGTCGCCTCCCTGGCTCCTGCTGTCTGCATCACATTACTGCCACAGGTTGTCTTTCTCCAGAACCCTCCTGTTGCCTGTCTGTGTGTGTGCGCGTGCACGCGCGCCATATATGTGTACGTCCTATATGAATGTCATGAGCATATTTTATAGACACGACTATTTTCAAATGGTTGTGTGGGACGCTCCTGTACTTACATTTATACAATATTTACCTGTTCGATGCAATAAAATTGTTTCTTCATATTTCGCCTCCATAATTTTATCATCAAATGACGGCACCGATATGGCAGGATATGGCCCTATATACGCGAACTTTATTATTATTAAATATGTACAAGTCACGATCGTTGACCTGATGGACCATCGAAAACTCCTGGCAACAATAAAACTGGGCAGGCCCGTCTGGTTGGCCTTGTCACACTTTACAACAGTCTGTCTGAGAGCGTCCTTCGGGGTAAGTAGAGGAAGATTAACGCCGACGATGACAGAGGAAGAACAGGTTGGCAAACAACGGAATAGACTAATTGTACCATACAGGACTTGCTGACCATCTCTGTGGCGAACCGCTCGACGACCTGTGTAGACTGTTCAGCAAATGAATAAAATGAATTAGCTTTACCACTATCGAAATGTTGGCACAACCCGCCAAACTTATGTTGATGACCTCCACCACTAGAGAGCCTTACGTTACACAAAAGAAAGACGGTCAACCACTCTCAGCATGTCAAATTTATTAAAGAAAAAAGGAGCAGTTGTATTCTCTGGGCACAAGATGCATTCTGCCAGACTCGCTCTATCCATACCAGCAGCTGCAGCCAACTTGCTCCGGGCTCTCCACAATTTTTTTGCCCTCGCTGGACCTGCTCAGAATCGCCACCAAATGTCATCCCAAGCCCTCGGCAAGGACCAGGCCGCAACAAGTGGCAGCGGACATCGACTGTCGCCACGAGAAGGCAGCTGAGAAAACGTTGCCGGCGGCTGCAGATGAAACCGATGACAGGTTTTCTGAGAAGGGTGGAAGAGCGTGTGATGGACGGATCTGTGTGGACAATATGCAATCGCCCTGACCTCCTGGCGTGCCTACGTGTGTGTGTGTGTGCACGTGCGTGAGCGCTTGAGTCGCTAAGCGCCACGTTGCCCGCTTGAGTAATCAAAGGTGATAGCCAATCACTAAAGAAATGGCTTCATTAGCTAGGCGTACTTAGCACATCCTGTCTTCCTTTGTCAGCTTCCAGTGTGTATGTCTGTGATGCCGCTTGCCAGAGGAAAGGGGAGACCATTACTGCGCGCTGGTGACTGGTTATCTCTAAGTTTGTTTGTTGCTCTTAAGCTAAGACTTTGGCCATCATCATCTCTTTTGTTCCACGAAATTAGCCTGATAACACTGATACATCATTTAATTAATAACCAAACGCTTCTATCTTGCTATACCACGATCTGCAGTATACCAGGTTAAAGGTCATTCCTTAAAGCAGCGGTTCTCAACCTTACAATGGGGGCGCGAAGGTGATCATTTATTTAAAAGTTTCTTATCCGGTATTAGTGAAATTAGCTACCCGAGCCTAAGGGGGGGGGAGCGACGTAATTTATTCAGATTTATTTTTTTTTTTTTTTAAGTTTTGCATCAGACCCTCCCCTTCAACTCGACGTTGAATTTTTTTCCAACCTATATGATAGAAAACATTAATTGAGTCATGAAGAATGTCTACTGTTACGGCTCAAATTATAAATCTGGGTCAATATAAGCAGCACCTTGTTCCCTGAGTGCTTTGTCCTCAAGATATATACACCTTCCACAGTGATCACGATTTAGTGAAAATTTATTAAAAGATTTGGAGCAACGTTACCTCTCTTATTTGTGGTGGATGCATGTCATGTGGAACAAGGGGCATTTAAAGTAGAATTGCGGGTGCATTTTTTTCCTGGGTAATGCTTCAAACAGGATTGCACATGGTTACCTTTAAGCTTTTAAGGCTACAGCAACCAAAGGTTACTGAGATATGGTTTTGTCTTTATCACATTTTGAGAAACAGTATCATGCACTGAAACTTACAAAGAATTCTAAAAAGAAGTGCTGCTCCCCACCACGCCATTTAACAGACCGTTGAAAGCTCTCGTTTATTTGGATCCTAAGCTGCTGGCCGATGACAGATCGTACCGAGGGTGATGACTAGTGGGTGAGGTCTAAGCGCGAGCTCCCTTGGGCTTGTAAGCAGGTAGATGAGGTAGGTAGATAAGGTAAACAAGGTAGGAGGTAGTGGAAAAGTGGGGGGAGGGGGCATGAGTGAACGAATAAGTAAGTGGACGAGTTCAAAAATGATTCAAGACGGGATAAATGTCTGTTTGCGTGATATATTAACCCAAGAGAATCTGTTTTTCTTTCCTGCAAACGATGGGGAAGGGCGAGTCGTCACGCGTGCCAGGCGCTCGAATATTCTGTCCACCAGTAAATCACTTCCTCTACCTTCATTTTTATTTCTTCTTTCCATTTCTTTCTCGTCTCTTATAAATTATGTTTTCATTTTCTCCGCATTTTCTTTCTTTTTTCAATTCCTTCTTCCTTTTTTTCTTCCTCCCTCACTTGTTTCTGTATTTTTTTTTTTCATTTCTTTTATTCTCCATTTTCCTTCATCAATTTTTGCATCTTTTTAGAGCAACTCTGCTAAACAAGACCCTATGAACAATAGATCGATCGGGGAAGGATGGGAGGACGGCACGGGGTTCGGGATGTAGCTAGCATTTCCTCATTCACTACACACTGAAGTCTGTCCCACACACTCGTCAAACTTTTGCCACAGAACGCCCATGTGAACCATTGACCCCAATGACCTTTTAATTTTAATGAATAATAGTGTCCAGTGACACTAAAAATTAAAAAAAAATGTACTTTTGAGACTATTGTTTTCCCTTTTAAAAAACGTTCATTTCATTCTATTTGTTTCATCCAATCTTCTGCCCACTTATGAATTGATTTCCCCCGATTTCCTTTCTTTTTGAGGAATATCTACACAACATGTTGCCATAGTTACAGAATGAATTTTACGCCTCCTCATACTTTAAATTCTTTGACCCGGTATAATTAGTATATTGTCTAAAATGTGATTTATTTATTTATTTTTACATTAGGTCATGTAAAAAGAAATCCAAGACGTTTGACATTTTGTGACAGCCTAAGAATGTCACTAAGGGGCGGAGTGGCCCAAGAGCTTCACACCCATCTCTCCCCAGCTCAGTGATACAGCAGCCCTTGAATTACATATGGCGGGCACGCACGGCCCCGCACGACGTCGCTGCCAACCGCAAAGACATGTTCTGTCTCCTCGTCAGGAGAGCGCTCGAGACGACAGAGGACGGTGTGGGCGTCGTAGTCTCCTGCAGGACCGCTGTGGATCCTCGGGAACCCAAGATCCAATTCGGAGACTCGCGAGTTTCGGGGCGAAAGCGCCATCGATCGGATCGCACGGGGAGGGTGAAGGGGGGATAATGTGGTGGGGGTAGTGGGGAGGGAGAGGGGGAGGCCCGTCTCGCGTGCGGCCTGCGCTGTGCTGCCGCTTGCTGTACTGTGCTGTACCGTGCAGTTGCTGGACTGTGCTGTGCTGTATCGCCGACACCACCGCTGCTGTTGCCGCTGCTGCTGCTGCTGCTGTCGCCCGCAAAAAGCTAAAACTTCGCCAGCAGAAACGGCTACAACGATCGTGAGCCCTTGTCGTAGTGCGGCAGGCGCGATAGTTCCGACGCCGAGGTCAACAGCATCAATGGTCGCCGTGGAATTCTTCGCCGACAACCGGACTGTGTGCATTGCCTTGTCATCGCTGTGATTCCAGTGTCAGGTTAGTCCCCATTGTTGTCCCGTTTCTTCCTTTGTGCGACGGAAGTAGTCCCTCCATGCTCCGAGTCTGCAAACGGGAGCCGCTCGTGTGTTTTTGACATGTAGGACGGGACAGTCGTTGGTGTCGTTAGCCTCGCCTGTTACTGGGAAGATGATAGATGATCTTGGTTATGTGTCCTGTACTGGACTCCCCCACCCCAACCTTCCTCCCCTTGTCGGTTGTTTGATTAAGAAGACGGGAAATCACCTTTCAGTGGCAAGGTAGTCAGCCTCGCTCTGTCAACTGCAGCTCGTCTGTCAGGAGGACGCAGCCAGGGAGGACGATGGTCTCATCCCACCTGACAGCCTCTCGCCGCCGCTCCTCCTTTCCTATCGATCTTTTGTTAACCCCTTCTCCGATGCCGCAATGCGGGCTCGTGCCCCGCGTGCTTACACTGTAGAGATGGTTTAAAGAGTACATGGTAACCCGAGCAGCTTACTATGGTTGGTCCACCAACATCAGGCAGAACTTCCTGTCAGTTAATACGGCTTCTGGGACAGATTTCTGTGTAACAGATTTCTCAGCTTAGGGTCAAAAGTATTTGGAGGATTCTAGCCACACAGATTGAAGTAGGCCAGTATCTGTGACAACTCACTGAGTTAAAGAAAAGAGAAAGGAATAGAGTGGATAAAGTGCGCATGCGCACCGTGAGGGACCAGACGGGGTACATGAAGCAGGATGCTAGATTTTCTCTTGACTGATGTAAATACTCTGACTTCACTAGAATGATGTAAATCAGTATACCATGACTTCTGTAGACTAATGCCAGACAGTTTCACTTATCTGGTGAAATGGAATCTCCGACTTTGAAGCCATAAACTTCTTGTTAAAGTCCGATACTCGGATGATTGCACCTCGTACACAGCTGCTCCCGCCCCCAGGTTTCCTCAGGGTGGGCTACACGAGTGTTTTTATTCTATTTTCTTGTGTCCGTGACCAGCTTGTACAGGTGTTTTTCTTGAATAAAGAAACATAAGAAACATAAGAAACACAAGGTCTTGGCACGTCACTCCTGATTTTTCTGACTCCAGGCTTGGACAGTCTTCGTGAATAGGTTATGGATCATACGGACTTTTACCTGCCTCTGGTTTTGCTGTAACCATCATGTCCCTGATCTTATTATTACAATATACATATATCTTACCTAATATTTGTATTATCCGGCGCAGATGTTTCTCCACATCCTGTTTTATAATTGTTTTCTAGTTTTCATGTGTGCAGAATAACTGCGAATGTCCCGCATGCTATTCAGTCTGATCGTGAATAAAAATTCTCCTTTTTTCCCAAGACAGTAAGCTGCTGTTATATGGGTTTCTTTTCCATCCGAAGAAAAAACAAGAAACCCTCTCTTCTTACTGTGTTCCACTCTCGCTTATCTTCCCTTTGAGTTGCCTCCCGTAGTCTCTGAGTCTTTATCGCTGGCACACCTTGACAGTAGTCGTCATCCATTATTCATCAACCACTTAGGCGCCTGGTTCTCGCGACTGTCTGACAAAAAGTAGTTCCCAGAGTGCAAATCTTTCACCCAGCTCTCAAATCACGAATCACCGATGGCATCATGGCCGACTGGCTGTTCCCCAGGAGTTGTGCGCCCAGTCGCAGAGTTGTTTCTCCTGATTATGACACGTTGCTCAAGCCCGTTGTTTGTCCGTTGCCATGTCAGCGTCCGTGGAGCAGTCAGTGCGTTGGGGTGGGAACAGGTGAGGAGAGAGTGCACCTGAGAGATCGGTCTGCGTGTCGTCACAGCCTGGCGTTGCTGTGGTCGTCATCGCTAGATGCTGGCTGCGATAATCAGCTTTGGGTTCTGCCTGAAGGCCACGTGTCAGGTACGGATGAGATGGAGATGTCACAACGAGCGGGCATTCATGCGTTTAGTGTAGAATGTGTGTCAGTGTGTCTGTTGATGTCAGTGAGTTGGTGTCTGTACGTGTTTGTTTGTTTGTTCTTTGCTAATTTTAATTTGTTTTATGTTTACCGCTGCCTTTCAGTATGTGTATGTGGAGATGGTGTTGTAAAGAGAGGGATAGGTAAGAGAGTTTTTATCTTTTGTTATCTTTATGAGCTTTATGTGTATTTGTGTTGTCAGTGTGTTCGTGTGCATGTGTGTGTTTGCGTGTGTGTACGTCCATGGTTGTGAACCTCGGTCCAACGTTCGCAAAGTCCTGCTGAGCTGTACTCGAAGGCATCAGCACCATTCATCCCCTCATCACGAATCAGCGTGTTCGGCACCTTTGATGCCAGATTGGTTTTGTGAAGTGACAGGCCTTGACCTGCTCAGACAAAACTGCCAGCGACATGATCGTCAAGGAAGACATTGTTATTGGACTTAACTTGTTGACATCCAGAGAACAGATCGCGTGAAATGAAACAATTCTTTTTGCTTTTGCTTGCGGGGCTTGTAGGCTTGATTTTGTTGATTTAGTTTGCTCCTCTTTGTTTCCCATTTTCTTAAAGTTTAAGACTATGGAGATTGCTTACCTGTTGTGCAAGCGTTACCCCGAAAATTGTTGTGAACGCATCTTACATGATCGAGTTATACCCATTGTTGTCCATAGGAATGGGAATCCCATGGGAATCCCATGGGAAACGTCCCATGGGATGGGATGGGATGGGACAGCACACATTTGTATTTCCCATGGTAGTCGATACTTGATATTGCAAAATAAATTTACTGTTATTTCATTCATCAAGGATTTAAATCTTTCCTCTGAATCATCTATTGTATGTGAAGTAGCAGAATTATAGAACAAAAGCGAAAGTGGTTTTCAGTGTTGTCCATAGATTGTTAATACCATGGGAATCCCATGGGAAACATCCCGTGGATGGACGGGATGGACAGGCATAAATTGCCATGGGACGGGATGGGACGGGATAGAAAAATATGTGCCATGGACATCCCTGGTTATACCCCTTGGTTATTTTGGTATTCTATAGCTTTATTATCGAAACATGGAACTTGATAATGATGGAATTCTAAAAATATTTACATCTGTCTCAGCAAACATATTTACATTAAGAGGAAAAACTGCAGCAGCCTCCTCTCTGCCCTCTTAGGTCTGCTCGGACGTCACATCCGGCTTTGTTTGCGCATGACAGCATTATGTTGCTATTTTCTAAATTGTTTTCTCTTCTCCCCCAACCGTCCCCACCCGACCACCACCAGCATGCAGCATATATTGCACCCTCTGCACTTTGTAGCGATTTCCAGTAATTGCTTGGCTAGATACAGGTTTTCTAGATGCCGGGTGGGGTGATTAAGTCCATCGATCTTTCCCCGTAGACGACCCGGAGTTGGGGGAGGGATGTGGTGTGGAAAAATTTTGCAAGCCCGTCCGAGCATTGCAGGCTATCGATAAGTCGAAAAATGCACTGGGGTATGGAATTCCGTGATTAAGTTATCGACGGCTTCGCTCATTCACTGCGCAATAATAGAGAATGAAAACCTTTTCACCGGAAGCGAGTTTTCGATAAGTTTTCAGCTGGGGAGAGAGAGATGTTGCAATGATTTGTTTTCTCACACCCGCAACCCACTTCTGTCCAAGGAAGTTGCGCGAAGGAAGAATTTTGAAAGCTGAAAACAAACAGACAAGTCTCAACCTAAAAAGTTGTTACTTTTTATCCATGAGGTATACAGAAATGTTGTTAGTATAACAATGTTTTTGATAAATTGTACCGCAAAATGTTTTTAGTTTTTCTCGAGATCTCTGATTTCACTGGAACGAAGGACTTTGTACACAAGTCCTCATGTTTGATGACGAGGATAGGTACACAATACATAAAGAACGGTCTGAGAAGTGTTATCCACCCTAAAGACAACAATAGGTTGTAAGAAAGAGAGCAATAAAGTGTAAGAAAGAGAATAACAACTTGTCAGAGAGAGAACAATAACTTGCAATAAAAGACTGAGAATAAAGCCGGAAGAAGACAAAGAGCAGCGCGTGCAATATACGGCTTCCTTGGCAACCGGCAATTCTAGAAGAAACTTTATTTGTTATTTGGACAGATGTGCCTGCGTACAGGCCTACCCCGTCACATGACACAAAACCCTGTTTTGCAGGAGACATTGATCCTGACCTTCTGAATAACAAGCGTCCATTGTGGGGGGAAGCTTTGTTTGAAGTGTCACCCGGTGAGCACTGTGGAGGGCTTTGGTTAAGGGGGTAGATCATCTTTGCTACCCGAAGACGCGCGTTCGTACACACGGCACCCAGCACATCCTCGAACGTGACTGAGTGAACAAGTTGCTTTCAAAGTAAAATACAGCTCGGGTTGGTCTTCTGTTCGACACTGGCAAAGTTCATGGTATATCACTTCAGAAAATACAGCCACTTTGATAAGAATATCTGCTCTATAAAAAACACAGTCACGTTGGCAGAGGTTTCAGCTTCTGACAGACTGTCAGCGCTCAGGACGCGCGCGGACCAGATTAATAAGAAGCGAGATGGTGGAGACGCCACTGGTCATTCCTGGTAAAAGGGAGATAAACATTGCAGCGGTCTCTGTCTCTCGTTCTCCTAGAGTGCTCTTTGAAATGACGGTGTGTCAATATTCGATCTGCCTGGTAAATTCTCTTTCATATTTCGAAACTAGGGATCACATCAAGTAGAAAAAATAAAGATTCTCCGGAAAAAAATAACGCGAACCAAATTTAGTCTATGATTTTCCAGTAGGAAAGAATATTATATTCTGGCTTAGTCTGGTCAAGGTTACACAAACGGTATGGGTTCGTATAGTTTATCCCACCCACGCACACAAACACATGCCTCACTTTACAAGATGAGCACGCGTGTATACAAACAGTAGTGCATGAAGGATTTACGGGCTAGAGGGAAGAATTAAAATCCATGCTGACAGTGAACAAAGTTCACATTCTAGTCCCATCAGTATCCTTTGGTGTGGGATGTCTGCCCCCCTACCCCACCACCACCTTCCCCTGGTTCTTACACTGAGAAAGCTCTGATGCCAAAATCCACTGCGCCACCGCGGCTCTTGTTATCATCGTCGAGAGACGAAAACAACAGGAGACCCTAGTCTCACCCCGCTGGCGACGATCGCTTCACTAACCTCCTGTCGACTTGGAGGGCGGGCAACCGGGGCATTGATGCGAGTGAACACGTGTCTGTCATGCGAGTGAACACGCGCCTGTGTCTGCTCACTGGAGCCTCGATGTGGTGGGAACGGTAGACAAGGGAGGACAACAGGCTACATCTATACCTGTCGAGGGTAGGAGGTAGGAGGTTAGAGGTAGGAAGGGGGAAGGAGCTGGCTTGGAAAAAGGGGAGCAGAGAATGCATATATCTGTGCCAAAAATCAGTTCCTTGACAGACAATCTCTATCCGAGTTAGAAAAGTAGGTCTTTAAAAATAGTGCGAGAAGTGTTGGTTGACGGTTTTAAGTTACGATTTACGGTTAGTGTCAAGTGGGGGAAGTAGCAGGGGGCAAGGGGGAGAATAAAAGTGGAGCCGCTAGAAGGACATCACGCGTCGAGTTTGCGTCAAACCTGGAGTTAACGGATTCTGGTGACGTCATCAGGCCCACTGGATGTCAGCCTGGAGGCAGTCGGCGGCCATTGCGTGTTTGCCCGTTGGACACTTTGCTGCATCAGACATGCCATTACTCTTTTATCTGTGTGTATGTGTGCGCGCCAGCTTCTTTCCCCCCACTCTTCTTTCGTCAACTTTGAGTTCATGTCATGTCTTCAGGTCGGTTCGTCCAGTCATCTGCAATAAAAGACTGGCACTGTTTTAAATCATTTATCATAATCGTCACGGTGATCCTGAGAACTGTCAGCTGCCAGTCCATTCCTCGTCCTTATTCACGACGCATTCCCGCAAGTTGGGTGTCCAAGTCGGGTTTCAAGTGGTCTTTATCGACAGCAGAAGTTCCTGCAGCAACACCAAGTCTTCTCGCTGGCCTTTGGTCGATCTGATAGAGTTATGTCCCTCGGGTGACCACATCGTCCTTTGCGGCAGTGTGTGTCCAGGAAATTAACTTCACCTCTCAAATCCAATCATCTCCCTTTTGCTCGACGTCCAAACGCGTCGATGGTCCAGGAAGGGGGAGAGCTCCTGGAGAACCTGAAGATGGCACAGAGTGGTCTTCCCTTGTCCCATGATGCGTCCACTGGCTTGGAGTTATTTGTAGACATCGGCGATGGCAGTATGTGTCAGTTGGGAAAATTGGAAGGTAGAGATAAATGGGTTTCTCCTTTTCCTCACAAAAATGTATGCATATCAGACGGGAGGGGCGAGTCGATGAGCCCCAACTGCTAGGCAAGAGTCGGGAGGAACCGCTATAAAAGGATGCTGTCATCGAGGCCTCGGGGTCCCTACGATGGCGGTGACCATCGATTGAGTGCAACCAGTATTTTTTCAAACCAAAATAGTCGGTTGGCACAAAGTCCTCGCCTGTAGGCCTGGCGTACAAGACAAAATCTTCTCCGGCCCGTCGAGAAACAAGAATGAAGAGGTTACTTTCATCTCGATGTGTTCCTCCTTGCCTGAGGCACGATGAAGGGATTTAAGTACTGTTGAGATACAGTGCGAGACTGGAAAATGAATATTTGTTAATTGCATATTCGTATTTTGCTGGTTAGTGGCGGGCTTTTTCTGGAATGGTTGGTAAATCCAGTTGCACAGATTTTGTTACCGCTTGAACCAGTTCAGCCGCCGCTATTTTGTTTTTGTTTTGTTGTTGTTGTTGTTTTTTTTGTGGTGTGGTGTTGTTTTGTTTTGTTTTGTTTTTTTTTGGGGGGGGGGGCTTGTTGATACGGGTAGCAGTAGTTAGAGCACTGCCACCCCCCAATACAAGGCTTCCTCTCTTATTGTCACTTCCATACTGTGTTTTATTTCTTCTCTGCTTTCTCTCTTGTTTGTTAAGGTCCTCATTACCGTGCATCTCCCCTTTTCTCACCTACAGCATCATTTTTGTGACAAGCTGACACAATTCCTAAAAATAAATTTTGTCTTCGAATTTGGGACCGAGCAATTAACTGGCAAAATTGCAGGACAATTCTGGAACCTGCTAATAAATAAGTAAAAGAGGAGGGCAATGAGAGAATGAGCAAATGAGCAAGGCCGAGGGAAGTAAGAAAACAATCGAGAGAAAGACAATGGAGGCACGGAGATTACTGAGGCACAAAGCTTCGGTAAGTACACTTGTACACACCTGCTAATTGTTTGAACTGACCTTTACAGCAAGTCTATAATTGTCTTTCTGTATTTTTTTACTATTCTTAATCACAGGCTTGCTATGTTCCCAGGCTTCTTTGAGACTAATTGTTTACACGTGATTAAAATATAAGGAAGTACAATTGTCTAGTGAACTAATTGGTAATCAACGCTCTTTCTGACATTATTATTTACACTTGTGTGATTTAGCGTGGTCACTTTTACACTTGTAAAATTGTTCACGAGAAACAACAGGAGAAAATGTCCACATTACTTAAAACTAATTAGCATTTCTTGCAAGCAGTTCATTTTTTTCTTCCCTTGATTTTAATGGCTAGAGGAATGGTGTGAACACCTTCAGCAAAAGGTAAATACTCTCTTGGTTGGTTGGTAGGCTGGTTGGCTGGTTGGTTTCGAGGAGCTTATTTGCTTGAGCAGTTGCTATTCAAGACTAACTTGACAGCCTGATTAAAAATAAAAAAAAATTCACATCTTCCGTTGAAAAGTAGCAGGAAGTGGTGTCGGTGGTGGTGGTGTCGGTGGTGGTGGTGTCAGTGGCGGTGGGTGGCGTTTTGATTATCCAGGTCTGCCACTACCCTTCTCCGATGACCGGCATAAGGCGTCATCAATAAATAAAAAATACGACGACGACGACGACGACGATGTGATTAAATTAGCCTGTTACATTTCTCCTAGACAGCAAGTGGAACGCATCAGGCGATGAAATATAGAGAAAAGCTTACTTTGCTTGGAGTCCCACCCTAATTGAATCTCACAGTATTCAGCAGTGCTCTTACATCTGAGTGCACTTCTTTTATTTCTCAACACAGTTCGCGCCTGCACCGCCCGTAATTTGCGGACTTGTCAGACAAGTGCTCTCCTACACCAGAAGGAGAGAGAGAGAAATACATACATATATATATTTGACAAAAATCACGATTTGGGATGCTAACAGGTTTTAACTCTGCAGCCTCTCTATTGTGTACTACACTAATTACATCTTTAAACGATCTGTAGAGTACTTTCTTTTTTCGGTAATCTCTAATCGTCTTTTTTAGTTACATTTTTGTGAATGAAATCGCATTAGTGAGACTAATTAATCTGATTGTATCTCACCTTAATGCAGCACTGAATACGGATTTTATTATTGTATTTCATTCATTCCTTGACATGTGCCAGAAGCTGGTTCCCAAGTATTTCAGCATCTTGTCTGTAATACCTATATTTTCCTTCCGTGTCAGCAAGCAGTCTCTCACCCCAACTGTCCACTGAAAGAGAAACTTTAGGATAGGATGGGGGCAGTGGCGATGGAGGGAGTACACAAACCCTTTATGACTCATTCCTATCATGTAACCCCCGGATGTACATTTTTATTCTCCAACTTCTCCAAGGTTTTTGAATGAAGAGAACACAGACAGAAAAAATATGGCGCCTAATATACATCAAGGGAGAACATCTCCTGGGGATGTCTTGGGGATGTCCATCCCTCCAACCCTGTGTGAAGACATCCAAGATGGCGAGGTTTGATGTCTGTGCAAGGTTCTCTCCATCCTAATTGCAACTCTCACAAGGATGCCCGGCTTTGAGATCGAATTCAGTCCCGTCTCTCTTCCCCCACACCCGGGGGGGGGAGGGCTATAATTTATAGTAACTGGTTCATCTCTATTTTTTAGTTCATTATCCAGTCAAAACCTCAGAGCCTGTGCTTTGATATATCCGCAGGAAAGATGTGAGTGTGGTACTGTCATCTGGCTTGCCATCTTCTCTCCTTCATGGTCTGTGCTCTGTGTTTTGATGAATGCACATTTACTAGCGCCCAGAAATGTGCCACTGCTGATTAATGCACTATTCCAGTCTCTGAAATGGTTTAGATGTCAGTGAACAGCAGGTGTTAACAACTTTAAGCCATCCCCATGGGTTCAGATCTCGTCTTAGTCATACTGTTTTTTTCTCTGCATATTACATCTGAGAGACAGACCACAGTTCCCCCCTGCCATGCTTGTGTTGACATTGTATTTATTTCATCCTAGCTTGACATTTATTCAGTTATGAACTTACATGCTCATCTGATTGAAGACTCGTTTCCACAGGTCTGTATGTCTTCTGTATGTACATATCTATAATCACACACCTAAGTGTTGCCGAAACTGCGGTTATAGTGTCGTGGCCATTCATTAACCCTCCGACATTTCCAAACAGTGTTAATTTCTGAGGGTGTGGTCCTTTGTTTTCTAACGATTACTCAGAAAATACAATTTTCTACCTCTGTCATAAGTTTCTACTATCGTTATTTTTTTTATCACTAAACCTATTCTTTTTATCTGTACTTCCTCGATTCACTTATTGCGGCGAGCTTTGTCTGCCGCGTCCTTTGATCTTCCCGCGTTTACCAGCGAGACACCCAGGGACTCGATATTCGTCACGAGAAGCGTCCTGAGCGCCGAGAAAGTTCTCGAGCCTGCCACATCGACCGACACTGTCAAAGCTTTCAACTTCCTGCAAGTCACTGACGTCAGCGCCCGCAGTCACACCGCCGCCAGAGCGCGCGTGGTCTCACGCGAGAGGAAGTGACGTACGGCGCGTCATGCCCTGCGTTTTCACCAATCACGTGATATGTTTGGGCTTGCAGGTATTCATGTGAAGCTTTGGAAACACTGCGCAACGGTTGATAAACACCGGAAGGAGTAGTGTTTTTGGACGAGGGCAGTCCTTTGACTTTTCACAATTTCATTATTTAATAAAAATAACAATACAGCTGTAAGGAATTACCCATCCCTGCCTTAAATTTATTTTCGTCGACCATAGCTCAACTGGCGGCCATCTTGTATCTGGTCCTGCACGTTTGTGCGACTTTCGAGGATATATTGGATAGCTCACCACGGAGAAGAAACCTATTACATAACTGACACCATCCTCCCACCCCATCCCTCATGTCATGTGCGATGAAGAGTGGCCGTTCTTCACCCATCGCCTCGGTCCCTGGGGGCGCTCAAGTCGCGAGGCGCTCATCTGCCTCTCAGACTGTCTGAGTGGCCGCCCTTTGGCCAGCCCCGGAGTGGGCCAGGCGGGCCTAAGGCTCAAGATGCTGGGCAGGGTCTTCAACCCCGTGCAGTACCCAGTGACGCCTAGTGGGTCATCGATTGGACAGGTGGACCAATCTTGCCATCGATGGAGAGCTCTTTTGCAGATGGAGGCTTTGTTTGTCTTCACTCGTGTCAGGCGAGGGATTCGCAGCGACCGTTGTAAGAAAACAAATAAATGATAAATAAATGTGTGCGTGCGTGCATTCATATCAATAAATATATGTCAGTCAGTCCGTAAGAAAGCTTACCAAACGCTTTTGGCAAAAAAAAACTTTTTCCCTTATCATGTTTATTCGTTTTGATATCGACGAAATGGGGCCAAAAGGGGCTTAAGTGGGAAAGTCAGTCTCAAGAGCATCAGCACAGGACGAACCGTCTTCTTCCGGGCTTTTATCAGAGGGAGGTGTCTGTAGGGGAGGATGGGGAGGTTAGCAGAGCCTAATGGGAGCAGAAAATACCGCTTACATCAAAAATCAGTTCTTGTCCCGGAACTGGAACAGCTTCGCGCGCTGCGTGTCGGTCACATGACCGGCTAGCAATCGACTCGCACGCCGAAGGAAGTGACGACAAAAGCAGGCAGACACTCCTCGCGGGCTGGCGGCGGAAGTGACGTCGTTGTAAAGGAGAGTGGGCGAGCTCCATCCCCCGCGCGAGGGGAGGTAACTCACCGCGCTTGACTGCTGGCTTCGGGCATCATCGATCTTCTGAACGCAATTCTCAGACAAAAATAATTAGTCAGATCGATACGGCAATGACTGTCCTCTGCGGTAAACACACAGCAGAGATGCTGGCAAAAACGCTTTTAGAAATTCGGGGAATTTGATAATCAGCAAGTCAAAATAATAAACTAAAACATTTCAGGAACCACAACCAAGTTAGTTAATTTTTTTTTTTTTTTTTAAGTTGAAATTGGGAAATCCGCGGCTTTTTCATTCCACCGTCTTTTGCAAAATAAATAAAGTTTCTAGCTCCAGATACAAATTATTACAACACTGCATTGAGAAACTTGTTTATTTATAGCAACCATCCGACATGATGTTTATTTATGTCTTGATTAATGTATACATGCTTGTACATACATGGACTCACATGGACTCACAGCTCACACAGTCACGACTGCGCTAATAAAGTATCCGGTAAATGTCAGACATGAGAGTTGTCGACTCCAGCCAAGTACCAGTCGAGATGAATTTATCTTCCTGAACATCGACAGAAAATTGCAGAATAAAGACGATTTGCTCATTCACCTGTATCCTGTATTTTTAAGTTCTTTGAGCCGCTGAGGTCTTGTTAGTGACTTTCTCTAGGATCACTCGATATTGATTAGTTAAATATTGAGTAATTGGGTGGATTTAATGAGTCAAAGCTTCACAATGCGGGTAGTAGACTCGGGTGTACATGTTTGTGGATGAGATGGAGGTGGATGCCTCGTGTAGCTGCGGGCCTTCAGTCGCTCATGCGTTTGCTTTCATTGCGGACTTAATTAGGATATTTCTGTGCTTCCCTCAAGCTGCGCCAGGGAAATCAGTCCAACCTGAAATGTCTTCTGTGGAATATGTAAATGAGTTCCTCGATCTGTTCCACACACTCAGTGCCGGAAGTGATGGTCTGGTTGTAGAGGATGCTATGCACAGTTTCCTATTTCTTGACCATTGGTCTTGTGCTCCAAAACGGACATAATTATCAGTTATTATGTTTTTAGTAAGACAACAGGCGATTAGAAACAAAAAAGTATACATTCTGACAGCTCAGACAAAATGTAAACAATAACATCGCAGGTCAACGTTTTGCACGTGGTCAATGACATGTGATCTCATCATCGTTATCCAAGCTACAAAGTCAACTTCCTCTTTTGACCAAATCAAAGGGTACTCAACATTTTGCGAATACTTTCTATCTCTTGCCCCTCCCCTGTCTCCGTTCCTTCCTCTATCTCTTTCTATCCCTTTCCCCGCCCACCCCAACCCTCTAACCGTCAAATTACAATACTACCCGCGTTTCTCCTCATGGTAAAGTTGCAATTTCTTCTGAATATATGCTTTTTGGCGCTACTTGTAATATCTTTGCACGGAGCAGATAAACATCGAAAATAAGCTTTTCTGGAGCAAGGCATACAAACCAGTGTGACCTATGACCGAGCCCTAATCGATAGGAATATTTCTGACAATTTTGGCGAGGATCCGACAAACGCTGTGGATTTACGAAGGTTGTAAGCGCCGCCCGCCTGCCACAGCTACACTTTGTTTGATTTATTCCATTTCACAGAAAAGCTCGGGAGTTGCAAGTGGAATAGTATTACCTCAATACAGCAAATCATTACTAGAGGAAGTGTATATTACAGTAGACGAGGAGGCTGCCTGTGACGAGGAAATCAGTGACGGGACTGTAAGAAATTCCTGACACGCTCTTCATCCGTATTGACTGTCATCCGTGTTTGTTTGTTTGTTTTTGTTTCTTTGTTGTTTCTTTGTTTGTTTCTTTGTTTGTTTCTTTGTTTGTTTCTTTGTTTGTTTCTTTGTTTGCTTGTTTGTTGTTTGACTGTGATTGTTTCCTGAGTCGTCTGTGAAACACATACCATCATCTATCTTTTCCAAACGCCTGCCCTATTTATGGACCGGAAGTATGCTTTGAAACTGGTTCAATCAGAATCTTCAGTCAGAAACAGAGGGTGGTGTTTGCACCCAGCAGTCTGGAGACCTCCCCGCTGGATGCCAAACTCTGCGATGTCTTTGCCCGTCCTGTCCAGTATCATGCATCTTCTTTATCCTCCACACCATCATCCAGTTGCCAGGAGACGCACCCAGTCGTTGGTTGCACTTATTTCCATGGAATCGGTCACAGTTTGTATAAGCCAGACTTTGTTTATGTCTGGAGTAGCTGCTACAAGTAATTACTGGGTTAATGAAAAATGTGTCCAATTTGCTTCCGGAACTGTTTTTATGGAGCAAAAAAGTCACTTTAACTTTTTCTACGAGTTGGGAAATTGAATGTCGAAGAAATAGTGGAACTAACTGCGAAAGTGAGAAGGTGGGTGTGTGTGTGTTCTAAATATATGTAGCATCTGGTGTATGTCCTTCCGAAACATTTCGATTGGAGTTGAACTGTGTTCCACAGGAACTAATCTTTCAACAATAATCACTCTTGAATCCAGCTAGTCACATGTCTGTAGAAAACCCACAGTTAAAGATCCAATAACGCTTTCGATATTTCTTGAAGCTTTTACTTAAAAGTCAGGCGAAAGCGAGGCTGGACAAAGGTCGATGCTCAAGCGTCCAAGAGCAAAGGTCAACAACAGAACACGCCACCTAGTTACTTGATACAAAAACTGAGTACCCGGCCAAGAGGGAATGAGGACATTAATAAGGGGATGCTGAATACGAATACGAGGCTCGATAATGCTGCTGTGGTACACAGAAAGGGTGAGGGTAGCGACTATCTCCCTCCCCATCACTGCTTTACCTTCTGTGAAGTCGAGACTCCATTCCCGACAACTCGTCGACTGGGGAAAGTTGCTGGGCTCCGCGGGTATTGAACTGACGAGCCTCCGGGATCGGATGTCAGCGCCTTAACCACTTCCCCAACACACACAGGTGGAGAGCCAAGATCAGCTCCGTCCCGGACCTCCAGCTCCAACGTCTGAGCAGCAGACATTTGTCTCCCTTTGCGGATGTCAGCAGCGCCGCACCCTAGACTCACTCGATGCAATCTGTCCGCACGAGGTCGACACAAGGTGGGTGGTGGGAGATGGTTAGGTGGAGGGAGAGAGAGAGAGAAACCTTCCACGCATGCGCAGGGCTTTTTTGTTTTATTTCCGTGTGACGACAGACATCTACCTTGATGTTCCTTTGCTGCTGTTGGGCGTCGTCTGCTGAGCTCTGTGCTCTGGGGACATCACTGTTTCGACAATTGAGTTCAGCCCTCCATTGTAGTCACTGACGTGCATACTAACCCACCAACCTGTCACCACTGGCTTACACGTGCAGAAAATATAAACGCCGAAAATATAAACCCACCAGTATACCTACCGCTGACCTTTACATGTCATGTAACCTTTGAACTGTATTAGTAACTACTGACCTTTACATGTAACCGTATCCGACCTGTATACCCTGTATTCGTCACAACTAATAACATTCCTCTATTCTGGAGATTCACTCCTGCAAATATCCTACACACAAGGAGAGGGCAAAATCACAGCTGATGGGTGCGTTTGTGTTTTCATATTCTACAACTGATAGAAATTTTTAACCAGAGGTTAATCAGACATTTCATTTGACATTTTTAAAGTCAGGGTCTTGTCCTTCCACTGTGCATGGTGCTGTTTGTTGATCAAGTTGTTGACAAGGGATGTTATTCACTCATATTTTAGGAAATAATTTTTCGACTGAACTGGATCCAGACCATTGAAAACAAAATTGCTTCTCATTTAGTTTTCAATGGAATGCCGAAGACCTTGACCTTTTCATGGATTTTGCTGTAAAGGTGGCGGCGGTGCTGTCACTGACATTTGTCACGTGCGAGGAACAGTTTAGGTGAAGTGTCGACATCTTCTCCCTGTTTGCATCGCGCTGACAAATGAAATCGTCTGCTTAACCATTGATTCCCCCTCTGACGCCCAAGGCGTCAGCTGGTAAACATTGTGGAAGTAGTAATAGTCTACACTATTGATAATTTCCCCTACTTCATCCCCATCTTGGCGAAAGATTGGAATGTATTATCTCCGTGTCACGCCCTCGCTCGCTCGCTCACTCATTCTTTATCTTTCAGCAATCAAACAGGTTCTTACGAAAATAAAGTTTTCGATAAATTATTTTTACATGGTGTCTCAAAATGTTTCGCTGCTTTTAGCTGTATAATCATCAGATTTTACCAGTTGCCATAGTCGATAGTGACGCATGCCACAGCAATCCGTTAACTGTAGTGCTATCGACAACAGTATAAGCATCTCCGGAAAAAAACATTTTTTCCCAATTTCATGGACTTAAAGAAGGCTTTTGATCACATGACGTACGTTGACGTGATAACGTCCGTTAATATTAAGAAGAGATTACTTGAAAATTACCAAGTCTCTATACAAAGATACCAGCAGCGTGGTTTGTATGAAGAGGAGGATCGATGATGCTCCAGAGTTTCCCTACAACAGTCGGAGTAAGTCAAGGTTGTCTCCTTTCGCCTCTCCTCTTCAATTTGTTCCTTAAGAGCATCGTGCGGGAGACGTTATACAAAATCCATTCAACCATCTCAGTAGGAGGAAGAATCATCAGCGACATGCGCTTCGCTGGTGACATCGATCCACTTGGCTGCAGCAACAACAAAAAAAAAAAGTTCCTCCGAGAACCCACTTACAGACCCGACCTACTCGCAAACACGCATGAGAAAAAGCAAATTCATGGTTAATTAAAAACCTACCCACGACGACATTGCCATGAATGGAAACAGAATGAAAGAAGTTGAGATTTTCAATCAGCTTGTGTCAACAACCTTTACAAAGGATGGAAGACCAACAACTGAGGTCAGAATGAGACTCGGGCAACAGCAGAAATGACCAAACCCAGAAGATTATGGAAATGCAGAAAGAACATCTTTCTAACAAAAGTCAAACTACCAGACGAAGGTGGTCCCAAGAGATAAATCTATCAAAAATATCTACATACTCGTCACAAAATACGGAAGCTAATACTTTACTGGGAAATTGTAAGCTAGATACTTCAGATACACATCCTGGCAAGAATTTTCCTTTTCTTCCCCTAATTTACTCGTGGCAGATTAAGTAACAGTTTCATTCTTACATTCAACAGTGTATTATTTTTTGATAGCTGTCTTCCTCGTCAAGATCATTATAACCATTGAAAATCAGAAACAAAAACCATGCACCCGCATCTGGTGTTAATCTTGGATGAGGAAGAGAGAGACAGCAGCTTTCGCCTCCGGAATGAAACATGTCGATGCTTAGTGACTGTCTCTTCCTGGTCAAGCTGATGTCACATGTGTACAACATCTTTGTGACTGTCTCCACTCGACTAGGGTGACTAGACACCCGTACCCGCCCTCACTCGACAACAACACGCCTGTCCTGACACAGCAGGCATCGGGTATCTGGCCTCGACACCCCGTCCATCCTCACTCGTGTCAATCTGTGACGTGGGTAGCTGGTCCCGATACCCGATCGATCTTCACTCTTGTAAATCTGTTAAGTCCGAGCGCGCGCCAAGCACAGGGCCTGAAAGATTTATGGGGCTGATACTCTATGCGCTGGTGATTAATAGAAAATGCAGACGGTTGTTTTTCCGTCCCCTCTACCCCATTCACTCTGTCTCTCGGCTGTTTCCCTGGTGAAGGTCATAATATTTTCTGGGCAAATGAGTCTGAATACATTACAGACTATCAGAACTTCTCATTTTGTCTCTACCCAGTCGTTTCTGTCATCTACTTTTCTCAGAATCATTCGTCTTCTCGTCGTCTTTGTTTCAAACCCGACCTTGTGGGGAGATTAGTGACTCACCCGCTGAACTCCCTCGACAGTCCCTGGAGAGGTCGCCTTAATGGTTGGAGCAGATACCGCAGTGTTTTTATGTCCATAATTTAGTACATTTCGAGCCCTGAACCTCTTTTCGATGGCAAATTACTGGCCATCAGTCATCGGCTTTAGTACAAAGTAGCGGTATGGGACCCATAACCTCCTGGCCGTAAACAGAAGTGGCTCATCGTTTCTAGGACACGGCAAAACATAGCCTAGCCCTCTGTCTTATGTTAGAGTAAATTCAGAATCCATTTTACACCTGGGTAGGTGGAGTATTTTTTTCAGTCACGTGTTCGGGTAAACAATGACCTGCCGTCAAAGTCTGGTCTGAAGTCGAACTCGCTAACCGTTTAGCTACCCGCCTTCTCCAGATACTGACCTGAAGAAACAGATGACCTCCTTGACGACCTGCTAACACGTGTATACACATCCGTTGTCAAGGTTTCAGCCGATGGGCATGCTGGGAACATTGCTGTATCCATAATACACCGTGTTCTTAGTACACCTGGTCGGTAGATAGAAGGTAACGAAGCAGTATAACGAATGTTTCCGGTGTCATAGGACACTGTCACTGTCATAGTCATACTGTCATAGGAGGCCCGCAGACTGTAGCAGGTGACTCGACATGTAATGTATCGAGCCCACACCACAAAGACAAATAGCTGAACATATCATTATTTCAATATTTGTTGCGACATAGGTACCAGATGTTTGTGCATATGAGTAAACAATAACTGAAGACCATAATTTTTTTTTATATTGTATGAACTAGAACATCAACCATCCCTTCCATTAAATAATTTGACAAAACCAACTCGGAACAGAAATCGAAAAGTCTCCAACTCTTTAGCACTCTTGATGATGCTATTGTGACCTTAGTGTACTCTTCTAAGTTCGTAAATTAAAAAGGTTGGCATACTACCGGCGGGTAAACCACGAAGTTTCATCTAGTCTCTAGCGAAATTGAGTCAGTGGGTTTGTTTTTTTTTTTTTAAGTTCGCCGTGAGCTGCCCTACACCTTCACTCCTCCCTTCTCCGAGGTTAGGTGAGATGCTCGACACTTGAAACCGCAGGTGCCGCCGGGTGGCCTCATGTCGTGCTGAGAAAATGACATCCTGAACTCAACTTACAAACAGTGGAAAGCTTTTCTGTGATCATTTTTTTTTTTTTCCTTCACACCTTTCCTCGCTTTAAAAAAAAATGCAGACCATCCTCGAGCCCGAGGCTACCGAGCTCGCCTAGTTGTAGAACTGATCGTATTCTGCTGTTTTGCTGTTATAAGAGTAGTTCCGCCTTGTCTTTTTAACTTGTGATTTATTTTACATCAAGAGGATTTTATTGCTGTGTCGGTGGTCCGTGTTTAACTTTCTGAAAATCCCCTTTGTGAAAAGGCGAGCGAGAGTAATGTTTCCTAGTCATCTGATGTCATGGAGGTAGCGAGTATCCAGGTGAGCAGATTTTTCCCTGTTGTGCAGGTGACACAGCAGATCACACGCGTGGACACTTCACACAACACGTGATCGCGCGTGCAGTTAATTCCAAACCAACCATTTCACTAGTTTTATCAGGGTTTGCTCCGAGGGCAGAGGTCAACGCGTGAGGCCGAGATAGTGATGGCGGAAGAGCTTTTCTTGTGACTGAGTTCGAACAGGTGAACACTGATGGTGTAAGTTTTTACACAACGAAAGCTCGAAGTAAAGGTCAGCTAAGCTGCAAACTTAGTTCGGCTGTTTGCGCATGCGTAGAAGAAGGCAGTGGCGGAAGTGAGTGGAGGGAAATGATGGTCGCGAGGAGATGTGATACTTGAAGTCCATCCTTCACGGAACTTGAAGTCGGGTCGACTCGGAAGCGAAGAGAAGACGAAGGACGGACTTGATGATACAAGTATGTATATAAGTCCCTGGACGAACTGGCTTGGCAAACGTGGAGGAGTGGACTGGTCGTTCAGCAGTCCAGTGGCATGCTTTGCCCCCGACCCTTACCCCGATGACCTTTACCAACGGACTCGCATAGTTGTTTGTCATTTGATGTCAGTAGAGGTGTGTGACAATGTGTGTAGTTTGTGTGACAATGTGTGTAGTTGCCAGCTACTGGTGAGTTGGAAGAAGGAGTTGCAAGCCCCAAACCCAAACAGAGATCAATTCACATCGTGTTTGGTCCTCAGTTAAGCTGACCACTTGTCTTTGTTTACAAAAAGTTCTTCGCTTTTATTATATTTACCCGTAGTGGTCGCTCATGTACCCATTAAAGAAAACGATGAAGCGTTGTTCATCAGTCGCTCTTCGTTCATCAAGTCTCCTCGCTTCGCACGCGCCTCGTGCTTGAGTGTTTACTCTTCCAAAGGTCGAAGATCGTTTTCTAGCAACAGTACAACAGCAGACGACAGCGAGAAACCTGCAGCATGACAAGAATGTTGACGGCGATAATGTGACCACGGGTCACATGTTAGAGTCCGCGATTTACTTAGGCCGACCGCTTACAAAGACTATTAAAGTTTTCATAGTCTTAAAGTACTCACCCAGAACGTCACCAGGAATGTCGGTTGTCGCCCCTTGCTGGGGACACGTCACTGTTCAAACAACCAGCGATCCAACCAACCCTAACGGTCTTCAGTCATCCGTATTTATGCACCACATCCGCCAGGATATAAACTTCTTCCTCCCCTCTGATTGAGGGACTTGCATATTGTGTTCATGATTGGCTTTGTCAACCGTTTCTGATTGCCGTCAGCCGTTACTACTGATAGTATTCACTCAATTCAAAACAATGCTTTACGTTTGTTTGTTGTTTGTTTGTTTGTTTGTTTGTTTTGTTTGTTTGTTTGTTTGTTTGTTTGTACTCTTGCGCCCGTGTTTATATAATTCTACAGATCCGTATATGTGTGTGAGATAGAGTGTGTGTGTGTGAGTCTGTATATGCCCGCGCGCGTATATACATAATTCTACAGATGTGTGTGGGAGTGTGTTTGTTTGACATCTGTGATTTTTTGACGTTGTTCAAACTTTAAAATAACCTAGTAACTGTTCCTTCGGCAAGAAAAATAAATAAATAAAAGCTACAGCTCCGCGCTGTGAAGTAATTAGTTGTTTTTTCAGAATGCCATAAAAGAAATGAGTTGTGCATCTCATTAGGCCCGCTGCGCTGGATGGAGGACTGCCTGTGATTCTCTTGTAAATGTTGTTAGCCGCATGTTGACGGTGAGAGAGCTTTCACTCCTCGTCAACACCGCCAAGAAAATGCACATAAAAGATCTTTTAAGTTTCGTCTGAATTATCCCCAAATGCACCTGACGAAAATAGTTGACCACGTGCTCAGCATCTATAAACAAACGAAATATCTTAGGAAGTTGCTGTGTACCTGGTCTGGTCTCTCTCACCTGGTGATGTCATGTTGGACTCATTGCAAATATTGTTATATTGTTGTTGTTGTTTGCTAGCTACCCTCTCTCTCCCACATACAATACTACTACTACGATCTTGAGTACCTGTGTGTACCTGTGGATACACCTGTCAGACCTGTGCGATGACTGGCGGATAGGCCATCCCATAATGTCACTAGGATCTTCTTTGTGTCCTGTGTATTGTTTCACTCGGGTGCACTCGTTATATCCATTTTTTTTAGACTCGGGTGGACGACTGAAGCGGGTATTAGGGCCACTCACGTCTGCTAACGTTTAACAATGCTATGGGCAGCAGACACACACCATCACACCATCACACCATCACACCATCACACCATCACACCATCACACCATCGCACCATCGCACCATCACACCGTCACACCATCATGCACAGGTCTATTAATACGACAGACATCGACGTGAGGATTCTAAGAATAGAATCCACGGAGGAAAGGAGACTCCAACAAGTTGCGGTGTGTGTCGGAATGGTTTACAGATGTAGACAGGAGGTATACACACACATCAGCTCACTCCTCTAAGACAGAACATGAAAGGATTGGTGAGCGAGCTACATGTGGCAGACTCCTGCGGTTATATTTATTCTCCTTTTTTTATTCTCCTATTTATATTATTCTACTACAACTGCTGCTGATAGTTATTCTTCCACACATGCGTGTTGTGTGTTGAGGTGTGTGGTGGTAGTGGTGGTGGGGGAGGTCGATGTTTTATTGATGTACGGAGGAAAGATTGGTGAATAACGAACGAATAAATGAACGTGAAACGGCGCAATGAACCAGTTAATCTTGTTTTAAAATAACTTTAAAATAACTGTTTTCTTTGTTCACCTATGTTTGCTTCGGTGTCATCGATTTGTTGATATTTGTATTTCTTTAAGGTTGACCGTCTGTATTTTCCATTGAGTTTCCCAAAGCAATGAGTTCCCATCATCAAGTTTCATTATTATTATTACACTCGGCTTACTTCGCAGTCCCGACTCTCGGGTGTTGTGTTGTTGTGGTAACAAAAGCACCCAGGCAGCAACTCCGACATCAGGTAGAGGGCGCCTGAGGTTTGAAGATGCATCACTGCACCAGTCTGCAGCAGACGTGCCGATTCATCAACTTTTGGAACTGTTCCTTCCTTGACTGGCTGCCCGCCTTCTGACCGGGACATGTTCCTGAGTAACAGGCGGTAAAAATGAACTTATTATACTGCTGCGTCAGCACAGATTTACATCCGGGTAAGCAGGGCGCTCTTCCACCCTTGACTATGCATCTCCGTCACTGACTACCTTATCCACGTTTTCCTTCATCCTCCTTCCTTGTACCTCTCACAAGCCTTTTACCTTTTATTTCTCCTCCTCTTTTACACTGTACAGAATGTGTGTGTGGGGTGAAAGGGTGACTGGGTGGCTGGGTGCCGGGTGTTCCCTACACAGCTGTAACATAAACATGTGCGGGATGCTGCTAATTAGTGACGGCAGCACCTGTCAGTGACCAATGATAGAATGACTAGGGTCTCGACATTCAAACTGAAGTGTTGAAGTAAGCCCTTGTCGTTGTCGGCTCCTACTTTTATCTCCCACTTTTCACCTGTAAAAAAAACGAGATACCTTCACCAAACCGAAATACACGTTGCCTCTTTTCTTCAATTGCTCCTGTTTTCGTCTCTCTCTCTCATCTCGGACAAAAAGAAGTGTGTGAGAGAAAGAGTAAAGAGATGCCTGAGTATCCATAGCTGCATTTTCGCGCGCCCTCCTCGTCTATTTTTAGCTCGCCGCGTAAAATCTCTTGCTATTCTCGTCACGCAGAGATCGCGAGAAAACTATTTTTGCACCGGTCGTTTTCTGCTCTATCTTTGCGAATATAACAGACTGGAAATCGATGTCCGAGAAAAATTTAGCTCAAGCTGACTCGTGTTTTGATGAAGTACTTTACTGTTTTTTCTTCTGACGCTTTTTGCTCAGCATCAGCAGCGACTCTGCGTCATCGCCATCGAGTTTAGCCAATCAAGAGCAGCTGTCGAACGTTGCCGAGGGCTCGGTCATATATCAGGCCACAGTCGATGCACGAGCTTTTCTTGGGTCGAACATGTTGACGAAAATGTTGACGCTGTGGTTTTCATTGCATTCACCTCCTCCCTTCTCCCAGAATTGTGCCTTGCTGACTGATTCTCGCACTGAAGCTCATGTTAAGCCAAAGCCCTACATCATTTTGATGAGTTATAGACTCTTTTTTGCTGCTGACGCTAACAGGAAACACACCAGGGACATTGTTCATTCATTGTTCTTTCCTTCACCCTTGCTTCCAGATAGGAAGATGTTGCTTGCTGTGTCATATTTGTCTTGCGATGTGCTTACATGGGTCTCGCATCTTGCCGAGAATGGGAGGAAGGGAGTTTGACAAAGTATAAAATCTCTGTAGGAGCTGTCACCATCATCACCGGCTCTCTGATCAGTCTTTCAGGTCAAAGACGGGGCAGACATGACTTTACTGGAAATGTTACATCGTGGTTCGCCTTCCTGAAATGGCGGACTGACGAATGTCTGAAGTTCTTTGATGGCCTGATGAATGACGTGTCTGACGTCATGTGACGTTCTAGTCTACCCCCCCCAGCTCTACGCCCCATCACCTGTCCCTTCAGGACCTCTGTTGGTGACCTTGTCACCTCCCGGTCCCAGGGCTCCTTGGCTGTGTTCCAGTCCAACAAGATGCTCGCCTTGTCCCTGCTGCGTGTTGTGGGCAGGGCTGACCCCAGCTGTCAGTGTTGACCTTACAGCTGCTATAAGCACCTCTTTGTTCTCCTCCAGTCGGAATGACAATGCGTGTGTACGTCACACCATCACGGGGACGGTCGCCCTTCGAAGGAAGGCAAGTAGGGGAAAGCACTCACACAGCACGCCCTTCTCCCACACTACCACTCCCCTCCATCACCACCACCACCACCACCACCACCCCTCGCGGCGAGTATCCCAGTATCCCAGCTGTACTCCCGAGCGAGGGGCGTGGGAGCCACTGGCTGCAGCGTACGTTACCTGAGCGCGCACCTTGCCGCGCACGGACAGGTAGAGCGGCATAGCGCAAGGTGTGGTGTTACCTGCGTACCTTCGCTCAACTACGCGGAACCTTGTCGTGGGTGTGTGCTTGTGTGTGATACTCAAGACTGACGGCGCTGGCTCAGGTGCAACTGCTCCAACAGCCACCCGGAGCGAACTACCCGCCTAGCGGAAGCACGTGGATGACGCACTGCCGGTGCCAATCTCTCACCTGGCGGCGTGGAGGCTGTACGTTGATTGAATACCCAGGGTGAGTCTAGCAGTCTTTTGTCTTCTCGTGATAAACTGCTTGTACCCGCGAATTAACTACACGTTGATCTTTAATCATCTGTTGATGTAGAAGTAGAAAGTAGAATACGAGCGCTGCGTATAAAAATAACCTTTTGAACTTTCCTCCTGGGGTCATGCTTAGCGGACCTCCGCTGATAACCGGAGGCACCCACTTTAGACAAACCCTCCGCCAAACGAAAGAACTGTCATGAGGAAAATTGATTTGTGCACTGACACACCAAGCACCCGTAAATAGACACCCGTAAATTAGCTCAGACAGCGCAAAGGCACCTTGCCAGCAAGGATTCCACGATATGTTTTCATATTCTCTTCGTGATATATATCACGGAATATATCTGTGTGTGCGCGTGCCTCCGTGTGTGTGTGTGTTCTTGAAGGAGGTGCAAACGTTCGAGTGGCTGCCATCGTGGTAAGATTTATTATTCACCTGGTTGTGTTTTGGCTTGGAGGTTATTTGAGTTCTGTTCTGATTTTTGTTCAGTGGTCTGGGAGTGAGACTGTGTGAGCAGTGAACTGAACCGTTGATGCCGTTCAGAGAAACATAAACACAGAGAGGATAAGCTTATATCAGGGTAGAAAGGATTGTATTCCTCTCACTATCTCTCTCACAAACAATGGGTGTTCACGAATTATCGAGACCCAGGTGTGACTTAAACTTATGAAGACAGCGTGACAGACGCAGTCACACCTTTGGGGCTGTTGCGACTCCACACCGTCTGGCACTTCGCTGTACTTCCTTCTCTCTCTCCTCCCTTCCCCTCCACTGTCTCCTACCTCCCTCCCCTTCCCTGTTCTGCAGATCAGATAAAAAGGTTTCTTTAAACACCTTCGACCTTCCTCGTCCGCCTGCCAACTGAATAATCAGTGAACGTGTCCAATAAAACACGGATCTCTCAGGTTTGATTACGGCCTTGTCCACGAGATCTCGGATAACTAAGAGATTGCGCGAGATTTGCTGACAGATTTTTAGGACACAACTCGGTGATGATGATGATAATGATGATGGAGGGATGATAGCGATGACGACACACGAATGGAATGCATGGACAAACTAATTATTTCTGGAATAAAATAAACACTATTGTGTCAGGAACAAGCCGACACACCTCGCACGATCATTGTTTGCCCTCAGGTCCATCAAATGGCTTCGTGGCTTATGTCATCCACGTTGAGTCATCCATGGGAGGAGTTTGGAAAATGTTTTTAGTTCACAGTTTCGCGGAGGATTTTAAAAAAAATTCATATGTTAAGAACTTCAATAAATTCCCATGAAGGTTCGGTAGATATGATAAATTCTCTGACACTGTAAGTGCAGTTCACTTTTATCCTTAAGTGTTTTTTACAGCAGGGAGGTCTTAAACCCCTAGGGACTTCGTGGTTGACCTTCCGATCTAAGATTAGCAACAAAGCCAAACGTGAGGCAATTAAATCCCTCAACATAATACACACCTGACATCCCACCTTTCAACCGGCTTATGAAAGATGGCCACACACACACTTCTGCCAGTGACATAAAATGAAAGCCTCAAACTTACTGCCACGGATACCCGGATAGTCACCTTGTAAGCGACCTTCACCCGCACCGCACAAACTGACGAGATTTGACTCTGCCACGCGAAAACACCTGTTTAAAATGCTCTTAAAACTTTAAAGGGAACCGCCAGCACTTAAAGACCCTCCGGCCGAGCGCAAAACTGTCAGACGTGAAGGAGGCACACCTACCTGGCGGCAATGAACAAAGAAAGGCAGCGAGGAGTGGAGGGTGGGTCGGCGAGGAGGTGATCACTGTCTTGGCATAGGTGGTCCAAGACGCGTGTGAACAATCGAGCTTCGCGGGCGGCAGGGCGGCGCGGCATGGGAGACGCCGCGCGGTGTTTGCTGTTCTTAGGTTCACTGCTCCGCGAAGCTATGTGGTCATCGACGTGAATACTGAGGTAACAGCAGGGAGGGCATGCATAATGCACGCGCATGTCGCCATGACGGGTTATTTCTAGATCATATTGGATTCCTACTCGTGCACCTTCTAAAATTCAGGTTCAATTACTTCAAGAAGAAAGAAACTCGTAAAGAAAAGCAAAGAACAGAATAAAAAAAGCAGACGGATAAATAAGCCGACGAAAGCGCGGATGTTCAATAGAGCTATAAATAGCCCACATGGACTGTAGACAATGCAAAGGCATTTGCTTTCTTTGTCTGGTCGTGAATTGAGTTGCGAGTTTAGAAAGAATGTTCACAGCTCAGACTTCCGGACATGTAAACGACGCATGCGCTGTGATGTTGTTTGTTGGGGCAGGAAACATTGTGCTTCCGGTGTCTGCTTCTGTCTAGAAACAGTTGTTCACAAGCGTTTTTCTTTTTTTTCGTTCCCGTCTTTGAAGTGGAGTTACTATTTTCAAATAAAGGTCCAACTCGCCATTTTGGTAGCAAACTGATACTTTGCTTTTTTTTAAATGGGACTGTGCTGTAGGACCGGATGTTGTGGTTATCTACAATAACGATCTTTGACCTACAAGTACGTCTACTAGCAACGTTTTCAGAGATGGAATTATGGGATGAAAGGCTGTTTCTCTCATGAAATGTTATGTGCTAGCAACGATTGTTAAAGCATGTGGCAGAATGTACAGTACACTATATCACTTCACCTCAGAATGTACAGTATAATATATAATCCTTATCTTAGAATATACAGCACAGTATATCACCACTACCACAGAATTTTCTTGAATGAATTTATATTTAAACATCAATGTCAATGGCTCAGTATTTTTCTGTCCCATGGTTTCACATTCAGTAAAATGAAACCAGTTCACACCATGATAGCGAGATAAGCAAGTCTGCCCTCGATGTACTGTTGCGCAGTATGTGCCAGCTGATCGCCTCTGGTATGTGTGTAAAATATATAAGAGGTAATCATTGGGTTAGAATGGCAAGGACACCCTTGTGGAGCCCATGTGTCGCCAATTATTAAAAGACCTATTGGGTCTTCATGTGGGCTTATTCGGGCTTCAAGTGGGGCCATTTTTAGCCCACGTGAGCCCATAAACTTTTGCAAAATCCACTGTTTGCTAAAACATGGTAAAGGTTCTTTTGTAAGCAATTATTGTAAGCCATCCCATTTTATATATATATATCTTTAAACTCTTTTTTTTTTTTCAAGAAATCTGCGTTCTCCCACAAATGTACCTGTGGCTCCGAATAGCAAACTTTGCTGACACCGGCGTAATCACGAAATATGTTTGGCTAACCAAGAGAATTGATGCGACCGCAAGCTGTTGGAGTTTATAGAAAGTGTCCGTTACGCACAGCCGTCAGGTGATGTTTCACGACGGTATACATTTTGTAACATGACCTCGGTACAATGTTCAAATGCCTCTAGTGTACTCGGGTAGAGTTCTACCCACACTCTGCCAACTCTCGGGCCGCTTAGCAACGGGTAGGTAACGGCCTGCGGCGTCCGACACAAGTGATGCAGCGCGTGCGAGGAACGGTCGCACAGAGTTGTAAACACACCAACACTGCGTGCGCTTCAAACATTCATCGTGTAGGACCTCCAGTGTCGGAGGGATCGATGTTTCTTCTTTAGAAATTGTGTAAATTTGAAAGACAGGGTATCGATCTCATGCTGACTTGGACAATAGGAGCGAGCTGTAAAGTTCACTGTTCACAGGCAAGTCTCTCTCTCTCCCTCGCTCCTTCTCTCCATTTGTGGGATATTTTTAAGTTTTATTGTTTTCCTAACCTTTTTGAGTCACGATGTGTGGATTATGCAAATATAAAAGGGGTTTTAGGGAGGTGATGAAATAGGTGTAAAAATGTAAATACAAGGAGTGTCTGTTGCGGGACAATGCAATGCACTTAGGCAAAACCCTAAACTTTTCATTTTCGCTCATTATGTGAGTTTTATACAAAAGTTCAAGGGGTTTGAAGGGAGTTAGCTGTTTTTAATAGATATAACAAAGACTTTTATATCTAGTTAGGGAGATACAGTGTTTGTTTACATAATGGCTACTGAGGCAGAATGAAAAACACAAGTCTTACCTTTTGATATCATTTTTCATGCATGGATTATGTAGATGTGGAAGGGTTTAAAGGAGGGAATAAGCAACAGATTAACATCAGGTTACAGAATGGGGGCGACAGAAAGGTCACCAAAACAGGTCATTTTCTAAAGTGCGCATTTTGTTTTTAAGGTGTAAACTCACACATATATATATATAGAGAGAAATGCCCTAGTGAAGAATTTAAGAATTTATTATTCTTTAGGGTTAGCAGTTGTGAAGAAGAAAGCTATTTAGGAGTTTGGTGTGTTCAGGGCTGGTATGAATGTCTGTTCACGTGACTCTCTTCTGTCAGTTATAAAACCTCGCGCCTGAGCTTTCCTTCTTTGTTTTCTTTTTCATACAAAAGATTTTAGTAGGATTTTTTCTTCACCTTTTCTATGTGTAATCTGTCATTTAAATGTACATGCAAACACGCATACATACATGCATGTCTACATACAAACAAAACACGCACCGGGTGAACTATCGTCCTCTCTTTTTTTGTGTGTGAAAGAGAGATAGAAAGAGAAAGCATTTTGCCCCGGATGAGAAACTACATCATCTGCAACATCGAGTCCCTGGGACATTGATTCAAACAAGGATTGGGGAGGGATGAGGTGGTGACCTGTAGCAGGACTCGAACGTAAGTCTTTCAATTTGTATACGTGTCAGGGTCGAGACCGTTGACTTGAGGATCGCCATGGGAGAGGTGCAGGGGGGAAGGATGGAGAGGTTGATCAAACTGATGTGTTGACGACGAATCTGGTTTCATGACGATGATGAAGTCGATGCTGACGAGTTGGTAAGGTGAAACTGATGGCTGATGACGATGTGTCCCGCTCTCACGATGATGATGCCTTGTGACGAGAAGGGAGAGGAGGAAGGAGGAAAGCCTGGGCGTGCAGTGCAGTGAGAGCGCGCGCTGCGGATCAATGATGCACGTCGTGTGGGCGTGGCTACAGCTCCTCGTCCTGCATGACTGTCAGTCCTTCACCTTCGCATCACGCCCGTCCTTTACCTCCAACTCTCCCTCCTCCTTCTCTCCTCCTCTCCTCCGCTCCCACTCTCATTCTCCCGCTTTCGAAAGGTCACTGGAGTTCTTAACGGGTCGATGTCCAGATACCTGAGTCAGCCATGCGCGCGGCGCGGCGGTTCAAGTCAAAATACAAACCTGATGAAAAGGATGGTGCTAGCAAAATCCTGCACCTTTGCTATTAACGAAGACTGGCTGGTGAGAAGGAAAAAAAAAAGTATTTCATATTGTTTCTTCGTGGCTTTAAATGTCGTCGTGATTGTACATGCCACATATGCTCGAGAAGCTCGGGGGTAACCATGTCGATCGTTTCACCAGGGAACAAAGTGTAAATCGCAAGGAATCTTTTAGTGCCGGTCTAGATAAACACACATCAGGGAGAAACGAACCTAGAACTGTCCAGTTCATGACTCAATGGTCAAAGAATCGCCCATCACACTCGCATGCACACCAGCGCACTGCTCCACCACCCGCTCACACATACACACATACACACACCTATACTTTACCTACATAGATACAAACCGGATAATTGACTGGTGCTCTACCTGGTGTGTGCTGACTCTTTCCGGCATATTTATTCAGCCTAGATTTTTCCTGCAGCATCATGCATGGGAGGTGAATGTTTGCGGAGAGACTGTCGTCTGCTGCCCTGTTTGCCAAACATCTGTAGCCGGTAGCATCTCATGCTTGGCGGTACGACCTGCCACCAGGCGATACCCTCGTGTTTTGTACTCCGGGTAGACACTGGATAACTCTGCTGACTGGTAATAATTTTTTTCCTATAAATTCTATGAAGCAAATTTTGCCTGTGAATCTCGAGAACCTTACTTGATGCCAAAAAGTGGACGTTGGAGATAAGAGGAGCTGACACAGACTGATGACACTCATTTAGGAGAGCACAGAACCAAAAACAAAAACTCTATATGAGATGGGGGGGAAACATAAACAAGGAGACAGGCACAAGACAGGCAGATCAACAAACAAACAACACTCATAGCCTCGGAACAACAGACCGCCGAAGCCAGGACCTGGCAGAAAGCACGTCTCGGCTCGAGCCTGATCCGAGGGTATAAACACAAGAAAGCACGTCTTGGTGTGAGCCTGACCAGCGGGTGCAAAGACGAGAAAGAACCTGCTTAAGGCCCGACAGGGGGCGCTGGCAGACAGCTGCACAAACGAAGAGCTCTCCTGGGTTTTCTCGCTTGGTTAAGCCGTTGAGGAGGAGATAATCCAGTGACTTGCTCCACGCCAGATTTGCTATCGATTCCACCGGGCACAGGCTTTGTTCTCTGCCCCTTGTGGGCAGTCCGCGACTTGCCGGAAAACGCCAGCGCGCATGCACGTTCGATCCCAGCCTCAGATGCGCATGCGCAGAGATCGGGCTAGCGAGGCACCCTGGGACGGGTCGCGAAACGCATCTTCCAGCTTTAAGCCAATGGCGAGCCGGCAAATTAGGAAGATTCTGTGCTGGCCGAGACGGCAGTGTGGACTGGATTTCCTCTCGGTTGTCCATGTTCATCCGGTAGGCTTTTCTGCTCCTCATTTTGTCTGTCACGTTCTCCTCACAGCATGTTGTGTGTTTGTGATAGAGAGAGTAGTAGGGTAGTAAGTAGACTAACTATCGATCCTCCTTTTCTACATTCTCCTATCTATCCTCCACATCGATTTTCACCTTTGTTCCATCACTTGATCTACATCCTGAAATTCTCCCTTTTTCTCCAGAAGAACATTTGGATATTTATCCAGCGCATCGTGTGTTGGGGGATCAATCAGACCTTAGCTACCTCCTCCTTCTCCTTTAACTTTATACTAAGGGTTGGGCGGCCAAAGCAACCACAGGTAGGAGTCGAAATTCAATAAATTTAAGAGAATCATAGCATAAATTTAAGGCAAAACAATCATGATAATAATAATGTACACTATGAAGGACAAGCAAGGACCGTCCATTACTGGGTAGACAGGACACAGACGAGTGCATGAGGAGACAGACGCGTATAGTTCTCGTCTACTGCCCTCGGTCCGTCTGCCTGGACTGCGGTGACTCAGAGGACAGTCGGTGCCAGGCAGGCTGCGAGTGTACATGTTGCAGAAGTCTTACCTCATATGGGGGAAACCACGGCTTGACCAAAGTTAGCTAGCTAATTATTAAATTGGTAAACAAATGATGTGATAATTATCCAAATGGTCCTCGGCATAGAACGGATGACCACACATGCATTAACCCCGCCTTCATGGGTAGGAAAGTGCTCTGTAAAAATGAAATTATTATTATTATCATCAGCAGGAGGTACTTCTAACTACTGTAAGCTGTTGTTTACTCCTTGGTGTTGGCGACTGTACCAGGACTGGTTGGAGCTGTGTATTGTACTGTTTATTACAACTGCTTGTAATGGATGTTATTCTTCACTACAGTACTCACCACACCCTTTTCTCGAGTTCCGGGGTTCCGGGTCGATCAGTCAGTCCAAGGACCGGATGGATCAGTCATAGAGGGTACCCACCCGACTACTTTCCACCTTATCGCTAACTCCCCCTTATTCTTATTCTAACATCACTGTATTACCTGTTCTCAACCACTGTATTACCTGTGCTCAACAGTTTTCGTGCTTACAAGCAGCAGGTGTTAACTGCAGGAGTCCGGACAACAGTAGGTGGAGGGTGGTGTGGGTGCAGAAAGGTTAAGACGGGATGACGCCAGAGGAGGCAGGTGGTTGAGGTTGTTGCTGATGGCGACTCTGGGACTGTTGTCGCCGCAGTGCGCCACCATCCCGCGGAGCGAAACGTGTCGCTGCACGTGGGGCAGAAGGCTGGAAGAGTGAAGAATGCATCAAGCCCCTTGCCTAGACACCAGGTGGTGCTGCCGCACTAGTGAATTCGTCACTTCCTCTATCAGAGTCTATCTAGTGCTGGCTAGCCAACCATTTACTTTCGTACGTCCATGAGGTTTGTAGGTACAATACATAAACACAAACACCTATATACACTGACCCATACATAAACACATATTTATTGATATTTTTTTTATTTATTGTACGAACACACACACACACACACATGATCACGTGATAAGCAGCAGAAGACTTCAGACGCCTTCTGGGTCTCAGAAGTAAATCAGACAAACAAGGTTCAGACAGACCCAGATATTCAATCGAATGAGTAGATGTTATGTTTGCCTACTGTCTGGGATAAAGCACGATCTGTCTCTCTTTCTCACACACACACACGCACCTCCCGTGCACAAGAACACAAACAGGTGACTAATACACAATCTGTCTTTCCTTCAAGTCCATCTTACACGGCCCTACTAACTCGAAATGGAAACGTGTGAACACCAGTTAAACAGTTTACAAGATAAAGTACACCAATGCATCTATTATCGATAATTTTCCTTAACTCTTGTACTTACAAAATTGTAAAGAAAAATCTACTTGATGAAATCAAAATTATTTCAGATAATCGCACCGTGTGAGTCCGGCTTTAACGCGCGTGTAACGCTAACCTACCCGACAGTCCGCGTTTAGAACTCACAGCCAACAACAAGAGCACCTGCGCATGCGCGCGCTGTATACCCGTCCAGTTCATAGTCTTGTGCCGCCAGCAATAAAATTTATTGTCGTCTGGAAATTACACAAAACATCAAATCATTACAAGTGGATCACGTGGAGTCACGTGAAGTCACGTGGAGTCACGACGCCGTCAAGGTTGTCCATCACGTCGCCGCGCTGCATCACGGGAAAGCTGTTGCCCTTTGGAGGGACGGCTTGTTCTTGAACTCCAGGGCCACACCAGGGTGTAGGGTCCTTCAGTTTAGGGTCGAAGCTGTTTCGAGGGTTGATCTTCACACAGAATTTGCAATTGTATGAGTTGTTCGAGAGAGCTCGTGGATTATTTTAGGCAGCGCTCGTGTGGGCAGTGAGTAGTACTTCTTGGCCGTGTCAAGCTGTAGTTGATTGGTCGGGGATTTATTTATTTTTTATTGTTTTACAACATGTTTGTGTGAGCGTTTTTTTTTTTTTTTTTGTTTTGTTTTTTGGCGAATGAACAGGTAAAGAGTTTTTAGGTTTTGGGGTGACTTTATGCTTTAAATGATGGTTGTGAGATTTATAAAGAACTTGAACTCAACAAGGTGACTCTAGGTCATTTCAGTCATGCTAGGGGGACATTGTTGTTTTGAATTATGAGTAGACACAATGATGGTAGTGAGGAGAAAAGGTATAGTTCATGTTGACGGAGTCTTAAAACTTATATTTGGAATGGACAGACCTAGTAATGGCGAACATCGATGTTAACTGTGTATGAGAGAGAGAAAGCCATTGTCGGGAGGGTTTGTTAAAAACAATCTTTCTAAGACTGTGAACTCTGCTTCTGGAAGGATGTCACAGGGTTCAGGGAGAGGTCACTGACATAGCGAGGTGCTCTATCATTTCTTTGCAATGCTGCCAGACTTTACAGATGGCTTATGGCAACTGCAATCGCTCTCCACATCCACAACTGGATTCCAAAATCTTTGGCTGGCACTGCTGAGATTGGAATCAGGGCATGGCAGTAAACAGTTTTGTGCGCGTCCATGTTCCAGACAGAATCTTAAAAATAAGCATCCTTGCCTCAATCTTTGCCAGCAACATGGCAGCAATGTTAACAGATTAATTCTGCTCTGTCAGGAAGTTAGAGACTTCTTTAAACACAGGATCAGCTAAGGCAGTTATTTTTAAATTTCATTTTTTTTTTTTTGCCGGGTTAGTAAGACGGTTAATTGAGGAGAATGGAGGGATGGTGGATTTAGATGTGTTAGAAGTCGAGAGGATTGGAAACTATTTTCTTAGGACGTAAGTGAGCATTTTTTTTTAAAAAAAAGAATCATTTTCTCCAAAGGCATTTATATAAAAGCTTCCCTTGTCCTCCTTTATCGCATCTAGATGTTGTTGTACACAGACAGGTTGTCGCCTTGATCAGGATGTAAGTGCCCCAGAACCTCGACATGAAATCCAGCCCTGGACTTGTAGGTCACGTACATCGGAAATTCTTTCCCTCCTTTTTGTGTCAACAGCAAGAAGAACATACATCTGAGTTCATTCATGTTCTCAAGAAGCCACTTTATTGCCATCGGCAGACCACTAAAATGTCTGCGAGACAGTACCAAGAGGTCAAGTCAGAAAATGGGTGAACAGATACAAAAATACTGTCACCGCCAACATCATGTTGAAAATCCACTTTTTGCAGTTGCAAACGGCCGTGGAATTCGAACAGGAAATACCGGAGAAAGCACACGAACTGTCGTTAAGAGAGATTACCCATTCCATCCCCATGGGAGGAAAAAACCCACCTCCCCACCTCCTCACCTCCTCACCTCCCCACCTCCCCACCTTCAGCTCGCTGTCAGCCACACAACCGTAAATCTCTCAGTCAACGCAGGAGCCGGCAGTTGTTTCAAAATGTGTTGCTGGGAAAATTGTTTTTGTCTTTGCTTCCTTGTCTGCCTCAGTGAACGCGGGATGTTACACACATTTCCCATCTTGTCTTCCTCGCCATGCATCACTCATTCTTCACTTACCTGTACTCTGACTCCATGGAAGACAAAACAATCTCATCTGATTATCGCTTTTTTTCTTGCTATTACCCTCGAGCTCTCTCTTTGTATATCTGCTTGTTAATTTTCGTTTTCTCTCATGTATCGGTTCTTTCATATATAATTATATACACACGTGTCTACTTGATTTCGATTTATTTGCTGTTTGGCAATTTTCGTGCAGAGCTTTATCTTTGTTTTTATTTTGCTGTCGGCTTGTGTACCTGTACAAAGTCCCATTTGAATAGTGAGTCACCAAACCTGTCGTGGTCTGTCCACGTGTTCACTCCCTTGTTCATTGTGTTCATTCAAGAGAGAAGATTGCATCATCCACACCTGGAAAAGCTTGGGTGAGGTAGACGGTTGGTTGGGTGCGAAATGAAGCCCTCCAGGTGTAGTAAAGTGTCCTCAGCACTTTGTATTTATGGCTGTTTAATTTATGATGTGCAAGACAGGATCTGTCTACACGCTTGACTGACTCCTCTGTCTGTCTGTTGGTGAATGCATTCCCAGAAATGTTGGGCTGTGTGAGATCAGATGAATAATGCACAGCAATACCGGAAAGCAATAACAGTTGTCGAGCTTCTGTCCCTCGGCGGGGAGCATTGAACTCTGGATGTAAATTAATATTGTCTTTGTTTCAGCACAGCTTGTGTAGGATCGAACTTCCTTCGTGTGGAACTGAAATACCGATTTCCACATTAATCATAGATTTGTGTGTATGTACACTCTTTCATGCTTTTATGCATCTGACTGATTGCCACAGACAAGCAAGCAGACAGACCGACAAGCAGAGAGGAAGATAACAATAGGACTGAATGTCTTTCTCGTTTCTACTGCTTGTCAGATGAACGAATATGTTTATCATGTTGAGATTATCAGGGTTAGGGTTAAAGGATGGATTTAAATTGTACTCGAAAATGAAGGCAAGACATTTTTTAATTTCGGTTGTTGTTTGTAGAACTGTTTACGAGCTTCCGGTTCGGATGTCTATAAAACTGTCAGTTGTAAAAGTTGATGAATTCATTAGAATTGATGAATGTCTTCCAGGCAGTCAAATTGTTTAAGCACTTCACTGACATGGAAAGGCTTTCTGGGAAAAAAACATTGCGAAATTTGTATTTCCCTTCTGTGCATGCGTCTGTGATCTGTGTGTGTGTGATAGGGAGGGTACGTCCATCTTTCCTGTATCTGTGTGTGTGTGTCGCTGGAGACGGTACTCCATCTTTTTTGTCTGTGTGTGTGGGTGCGGAGGGTAAGTCCATCTTTCCTGTATCTGTGTGTGTGTGGTAGGGAGGGAACGTCCATCTTCCCTGTATCTCTGTGTGTGTGTTGCTGTAGGCAAACCTAACCTTGTCTGAGAAATATTGAAAGAAGGCGACCGGATGTCGTCGTCCATTCCTTTTTTCTCCGTCTGGGTGTTTCGGCAAGCAGAGGCCGTTGGGGCCGACGCCGCTGTGGGTCGTGATGTGATTATTCGTGACGCACGTCAGTCCCGCTCTCGCCACTCGTTTAACACTCGGCTTCTAGGGCTCGTGCGGCGCGCAGCCTGTGTCTACGGCCGCGACCCCGCGCTGGCACTCTAGCCTTATATGTGGTGTCTTCATGCGTGATCCCCCTCCACAGTCAGTCCTCTATATGGTAGTGGGGTGACGGCTTATGGCTTCTTATTGACGCCGCCGCCTTCACGACAACCACTTGCTCCACAACAGCGACAGCAGCAACATCGGGTGGAGGGCTGCCGGGTAACGGCACAGCATGAGAACTCAGATCAATAACCGGCAATCACACGCGCAGACACATTCACACAAACACGTACAGACTCACAGACATTCACACAGACATGCATTCTCTCTCTCTCACACACACACAGTTACTACTCCTATTACGTAACAGAACGGCCAAGCTAGTAGGAAAGACAAAAAGGACAACAAAAAAAAATAATTTACTATACTACCATAATAAACTTGTATATCTCCTGAAAGAATTAAGAATGTTTAATTTCTGTGCTGACACAGTTTTGTTTGTGTTTATCTTTTGTTTCTGTTTTTTTGAAAGCAAAGCTGACGAAATATTAAAAGTTTTGGCTATTCATTATCCACCATACACCTTGTCATCTAATGTGGCTACCTGCGTAAGAATGAATAGAGGGGTCAGAGTGCATGGTACTGACCCCACTCACTCAAGGTAATAAATACAGTGAAATGCCGCGGAGCTATGCAATGGGAGGTCACAAAAGGTTAATTGTTTGAGGTGATGAGGAGACTGTCGGTCGGTCCCAGCTTTAAGAGTTCAGGTGGCCCACCTTTCATCAATTCAAGGTTGGATCAGGAGGAATTTAGAACCACTCGTCGATAATGTTTTTAATTTGTCTAAAAATTTATGTAATAACACGAACGAGATTTTTAAAAAAAAGAGTGTGAGTGCACACCTGTGTGTGTTTTCACGTAAGATCATGAACCCCATGCCAGAGATTCTCTCAGTCTGTGTGTTTGTATGTTTGTCTGTTTGTCATCGTCACGATCATCACCACCAGCTGCTACTACTATCCCAGGCACTTTAAATCGTATTTTCACAAACTTGGAGGGTTGATGGTGGTAGAAAAAATAGCAATATACTCTATTGCTTGTTGATTACCTGGGAAAAGCGTTTGCGACAGAATGTAAAACACACCTGGACAAGGTGTGGCCATCACTCACTTCCTGTTTCCCATGTCCTGAGCGGCTTTTTGCTTGTACCTGAACTTTCTGTGCTCGCCGACAGTAGGCGTGTCCTGAAGGCAAGTGAAGCAAGTGCACCTCACCTGGCTGCTCACCTGGGCTGCACTCTCCGTCGCTATTTTGTGGGTTGTGCACCTCTGTGGCTCTTCTTGTCAGATTTTTAACATAGTGGAGAAGTGATTTATCGGCCCGATGACGATAGAGATGATGAAAAAGTCCTGCAACTAACTGTGATAAGAACAGACACTCCACCGCCACTCTAAACATGACTTTGGTGTTGGAGTGAAAATGTTTCTATTCACTGATCGTCTGCTGGGGGCACCTGGTGAGAGTGGCAGGGTGCATGGTGGCTAAGAGGTTTCAGCTTTTGCAATGAGAATAAAGCTTTATAGGGAGATCAAAGGTCAGCATACTCAAGTATATCAACTCTGTATAGTGGGTTCGCATGCGCGATGGCGAGTCCGGTACAGTCGCTCGCTCCTTCACGAGAAATGGAGTAGAGAAGACTGGGTGATTGGGGGAAAAATGGGGGAAGGAGAAAAATGAGAGAAAGGAAACGTGAGCGTTTGACCTGGCTATATGTTTTCATAGGACGAATAAAAGATAAAACAGGCCTTCCGCTGTGCGGGTTTTTTTCTAGATAATTGTCTTTCACACATGCAAATAAATCTCTCTCTAAAGATATATATATAGATATGCACTAGCCAGGGTATTGTCGTCGTCTAGATGACTACCAGCATACATCTTCGTACATAATTCAATTTAGCCACGTTCTCTGTGGTGTCTTTTTTATTATTATTAATATAGTGTGTGAACATTGGCGAGAGCTAAATGTAAAAAAAAAGCGAAAGATTTAACTTCTGCTTATTTTATCACCCTTAGAAGATTTGTCATTTGTCATCGCATTCGCGTAGAGTAGTTCAAAGGATTTGGGAGGGAGGGAGAAAAGCCGCCCGTGGGATTCTTGTGTAAGATAAAACTTTAAAGTTGCGGTGATGGCATCTGTAAGCTGATTAACTCCTTTGCTCGTTACCTGTTCCTGCCATCACTGCCTCATTGCCACCTGACTCACCTTCCCTTCCTCTCCTCCCGTCGCTCATGGGTACCGCTGTCCAGCTTTGTCTTTGTAGTAGAGGTATGTTGTAATTGGGTATGTGTAGCAGATTTTCCCCTTTATTTTACATATAAAATAAACATGCCATTGAGCATCGCAAGCCAGTTGGCCTCATCCTGCTTTCCCATGAACGCATGTACGTATGTACGTATGCACGCTCGCACACACACACACAAAGATTTGCCAGACCAATTATCAGCTGACCTTTTGCCCTCGCTGTGTCTCTTCCTTACACGAGACAGAAGTGTCGGACAAAGATGCAACTTGTCACGTGCCATGTTCTCCTGGGAAACAGATGGAAGGGACACTTTCGAGAGTGGCTTGCGGAGACCTTTGACCTGTCAGCACCTGGAAACAAAACCAATGTTACTTCAGTGAAATGTGCTGAGATGATGATGATGGAGCATTTTTATCGCGCAGCATGACATGAAGTGTACAAGAATTCATTTCACTAATAAAATATTATGTAGCACTGAATTGTGTTATCCATAATGATAATGGAAACAACATGGCAACTAAAGATCAATTTCTAATCATAATAAATTAATGCACTAATAGGCTGTGTTTGATTTCACATGTACACGACACCAAGCATGAACGGATCCTGCTTAGCACAGAAATCTCTTTCTTGTTATCAGTAAACCGATTTATTCCTGCCGTCCGAAACTTCCTGGTCCTCAATAAACCCCTGTAAACATGTTTCGCTGGATGGTAATTGTAATTGAAGCATATCTACATCAGTAAAACACAAGATTATGGATATTGTTCCATGCAATTACCTTTTGATCAGCATTGCATGGAAGCAATTACAAACATGTTGACAATAAATGTTCCATAAATAATTATTAAATTAACAATAAATGCACCGCAGATTGACTTCACTGACAAACCACGTGAAATTAAGGGCGCACGTGCTCTCTCACACACACACACACGCGCGCGCGCACACACAATTATCTGTAATTGAGGACAACACGGAGGAATAGTGTCGTCAGTGACAGATGTCAGCCACTGAAATGTGTTGTGTGCAAATCGATTTTGCTCCCCCCGGACATCAGCTGAGGAAAGTTCTGGGCTTTGGACGGAGGCTGGCACGGCGTCCATTTATTTCACTGGAGAGTTTATAGCCAGCTCGCCCATAATTCCTTCTGCTTTCCCTCCTGAAGAGGAAGAGAGCTGCAGCGGTGGGAGGGTCATGAACGATAATGGAGCTTATCTTATCTGTCGGTGGTGGAGACCGAACCTTAGCTTCGGTTGGTCTCTCTGTCACCAGGGTCCCTCTCGTCTGACACAGGAACACTTCCTGCATGACCATCCCTGGTCCACTTTGCACTAGGAATTTCCCGCCATGAGGAGGTTGTCATCTACAACATACACACTGTCAGACATTAGCAGGAAAGGAACTAAAATCTAACAAGTAATTAATAGTAATAAACACCAATCATTCAATTTGTAAAGCGCATTTACCCCTGTGGAGGTGTATACGTGTGTCGCAAATTCAGTTAAAATAATTTTCAGTTTTTTTTATGTCAAGCGTCCAAGATCCTGTGGTGTTGGGAGAGAACCAGAGAGATGATAAGCAAAACTATGTCATAAAACTGAGTCCCATAAAAAATACGTTAAACAGTTTTTATGTGTGGCACTGATGTGGGTGACCTCCATTACCGGGTATACGGGCTCTCAAAGGAAATCATTTTGTGGTGCTGGTCTACCATTCTGAGTTCAGCTGCCATGTAGTTCAGCCAGGAATAAACTAATGTTTTCTTATGACTAGAAATGAATGTAAGAGAGAGATGAAATTCTGTGTGTGTGTGTGAGGGAAGCAGGGGTTGAGAAAGAGTAAAAGAACAAGACAGAACAGAGCATGAGGGGGGTTACTGGGATACAAGAACAGGACAGACCACAGACTAGGGTAAAGAAAAATGTAGGACAGAAAGTTTGATCTCGGTATCTCTTACATCAGTTATTCCTCATCCTCGTCCCCTCTCTCTGTCTCTCAACCTGTTACTGCGTCCATCACCTCCGAGTAATGAGTGCATTGTGTCACATCCTCCTCACTACTATATCTTGTATGGCTCAGTCCATTGTTCAGGAGTCGTGAGCAACACCTGCAGCAGACACCACCTGTGACTGTCATGCACTTTGAACTGTGTCTCCACCAGGGTGCAGTCACCACTCCCACATCTTTTGTCTCCCTCACCCTGTCAACCTTGCAGACATGACGCCATGGTCTTTAAATACACAACTGAATTTCGCCGAGCTCGGAATCAATAACGGATGAAAATAGCTGATCGATACTCAGGCAGTGGGGTAAGACAGAAATGTGTGTAATAGAGAGGTGTACGACTGAAATACTCTCAATGGGCATAGAAGGAACACAAAATTGTCGACTTCATCATCCAGTAGCTGATCGCCACCAATTTGGGAGACAATGTCTTTTATTAACTCAGGAA